>NC_092167.1:2969741-2982241 GCF_045791955.1 Oncorhynchus clarkii lewisi
GATAACAGCTGAGGAGGGATGACGGGAGAGGTGAGGCACTAGACTAGAGGACAGGAGGGAAAGGTTGGAGAACAGCTGAGGAGGGATGACGGTAGAGGTGAGGCACTAGACTAGAGGACAGGAAGGAAAGGTTGGAGAACAGCTGAGGAGGGATGACGGTAGAGGTGAGGCACTAGACTAGAGGACAGGGAGGAAAGGTTGGAGAACAGCTGAGGAGGGATGACGGTAGAGGTGAGGCACTAGACTAGAGGACAGGAAGGAAAGGCTGGAGAACAGCTGAGGAGGGATGACGGGAGAGGTGAGGCACTAGACTAGAGGACAGGAAGGAAAGGCTGGAGAACAGCTGAGGAGGGATGACGGTAGAGGTGAGGAACTAGACTAGAGGACAGGAAGGAAAGGCTGGAGAACAGCTGAGGAGGGATGACGGTAGAGGTGAGGCACTAGACTAGAGGACAGGAAGGAAAGGCTGGAGAACAGCTGAGGAGGGATGACGGTAGAGGTGAGGCACTAGACTAGAGGACAGGAAGGAAAGGCTGGAGAACAGCTGAGGAGGGATGACGGTAGAGGTGAGGCACTAGACTAGAGGACTGGAAGGAAAGGTTGGAGAACAGCTGAGGAGGGATGACGGTAGAGGTGAGGCACTAGACTAGAGGACAGGAAGGAAAGGCTGGAGAACAGCTGAGGAGGGATGACGGTAGAGGTGAGCAACTAGACTAGAGGACTGGAAGGAAAGGTTGGAGAACAGCTGAGGAGGGATGACGGTAGAGGTGAGGCACTAGACTAGAGGCACGGAAGGAAAGGCTGGAGAACAGCTGAGGAGGGATGACGGTAGAGGTGAGGCACTAGACTAGAGGACTGGAAGGAAAGGTTCCTGTGGTGTCCTGCCATTGATGATGATGACAGGCAGAGAAGGGAATAAAGTCGCTAACCAATAGATCCTAATCTGGCTACTGGTCATACAAACTACAACCATCCATTGGTTTAATCTGGCTACTGGTCATACAAACTACAACCATCCATTGGTTTAATCTGGCTACTGGTCATACAAACTACAACCATCCATTGGTTTAATCTGGCTACTGGTCATACAAACTACAACCATCCATTGGTTTAATCCAGCTGGATTCAAATGGCCTTAAACTACCGGGATAGTAGGCATGGAGAGGATAGTAGGCATGGAGAGTTCCCTTTAAACTACCAGGATAGTAGCAATGGAGAGTTCCCTTTAAACTACCAGGATAGTAGGAATGGAGAGTTCCCTTTAAACTACCAGGATAGTAGGAATGGAGAGTTCCCTTTAAACTACCAGGATAGTAGGAATGGAGAGTTCCCTTTAAGCTACCAGGATAGTAGGAATGGAGAGATCCCTTTAAACTACCAGGATAGTAGGCATGGAGAGGATAATAGGCATGGAGAGTTCCCTTTAAACTACCAGGATAGTAGGCATGGAGAGTTCTCTTTAAACTACCAGGATAGTAGGAATGGAGAGATCCCTTTAAACTACCAGGATAGTAGGCATGGAGAGTTCCCTTTAAACTACCAGGATAGTAGGCATGGAGAGTTCCCTTTAAACTACCAGGATAGTAGGCATGGAGAGTTCCCTTTAAACTACCAGGATAGTAGGCATGGAGAGATCCCTTTAAACTACCAGGATAGTAGGAATGGAGAGATCCCTTTAAACTACCAGGATAGTAGGCATGGAGAGTTCCCTTTAAACTACCAGGATAGTAGGAATGGAGAGATCCCTTTAAACTACCAGGATAGTAGGCATGGAGAGGATAGTAGGAATGGAGAGATCCCTTTAAACTACCAGGATAGTAGGAATGGAGAGGATAGTAGGAATGGAGAGTTCCCTTTAAACTACCAGGATAGTAGGAATGGAGAGTTCCTTTAAACTACCAGGATAGTAGGAATGGAGAGTTCCCTTTAAACTACCAGGATAGTAGGAATGGAGAGTTCCCTTTAAACTACCAGGATAGTAGGCATGGAGAGTTCCCTTTAAACTACCAGGATAGTAGGAATGGAGAGTTCCCTTTAAACTACCAGGATAGTAGGCATGGAGAGATCCCTTTAAACTACCAGGATAGTAGGCATGGAGAGATCCCTTTAAACTACCAGGATAATAGGCATGGAGAGATCCCTTTAAACTACCAGGATAGTAGGAATGGAGAGATCCCTTTAAACTACCAGGATAGTAGGCATGGAGAGTTCCCTTTAAACTACCAGGATAGTAGGCATGGAGAGATCCCTTTAAACTACCAGGATAGTAGGAATGGAGAGATCCCTATAAACTACCGGGATAGTAGGCATGGAGAGGATAATAGGAATGGAGAGTTCCCTTTAAACTACCAGGATAGCAGGCATGGAGAGATCCCTATAAACTACCAGGATAGTAGGCATGGAGAGTTCCCTTTAAACTACCAGGATAGTAGGCATGGAGAGATCCCTATAAACTACCAGGATAGTAGGCATGGAGAGTTCCCTTTAAACTACCAGGATAGTAGGAATGGAGAGATCCCTTTAAACTACCAGGATAGTAGGCATGGAGAGTTCCCTTTAAACTACCAGGATAGTAGGCATGGAGAGGATAATAGGCATGGAGAGTTCCCTTTAAACTACCAGGATAGTAGGAATGGAGAGATCCCTTTAAACTACCAGGATAGTAGGCATGGAGAGATCCTTTTAAACTACCAGGATAGTAGGCATGGAGAGATCCCTTTAAACTACCAGGATAGTAGGCATGGAGAGTTCCCTTTAAACTACCAGGATAGTAGGCATGGAGAGATCCCTATAAACTACCAGGATAGTAGGAATGGAGAGTTCCCTTTAAACTACCAGGATAGTAGGCATGGAGAGTTCCCTTTAAACTACCAGGATAGTAGGAATGGAGAGTTCCCTTTAAACTACCAGGATAGTAGGAATGGAGAGTTCCCTATAAACTACCAGGATAGTAGGAATGGAGAGATCCCTTTAAACTACCAGGATAGTAGGCATGGAGAGATCCCTATAAACTACCAGGATAGTAGGAATGGAGAGTTCCCTTTAAACTACCAGGATAGTAGGCATGGAGAGATCCCTTTAAACTACCAGGATAGTAGGCATGGAGAGGATAATAGGCATGGAGAGTTCCCTTTAAACTACCAGGATAGTAGGCATGGAGAGTTCCCTTTAAACTACCAGGATAGTAGGCATGGAGAGTTCCCTTTAAACTACCAGGATAGTAGGCATGGAGAGATCCCTTTAAACTACCAGGATAGTAGGAATGGAGAGATCCCTTTAAACTACCAGGATAGTAGGCATGGAGAGTTCCCTTTAAACTACCAGGATAGTAGGAATGGAGAGATCCCTTTAAACTACCAGGATAGTAGGCATGGAGAGGATAGTAGGAATGGAGAGTTCCCTTTAAACTACCAGGATAGTAGGAATGGAGAGTTCCTTTAAACTACCAGGATAGTAGGAATGGAGAGATCCCTTTAAACTACCAGGATAGTAGGAATGGAGAGATCCCTTTAAACTACCAGGATAGTAGGAATGGAGAGTTCCCTTTAAACTACCAGGATAGTAGGAATGGAGAGATCCCTTTAAACTACCAGGATAGTAGGAATGGAGAGTTCCCTTTAAACTACCATGATAGTAGGAATGGAGAGTTCCCTTTAAACTACCAGGATAGTAGGCATGGAGAGTTCCCTTTAAACTACCAGGATAGTAGGAATGGAGAGATCCCTTTAAACTACCAGGATAGTAGGCATGGAGAGTTCCCTTTAAACTACCAGGATAGTAGGCATGGAGAGATCCCTTTAAACTACCAGGATAGTAGGCATGGAGAGATCCCTTTAAACTACCAGGATAGTATAAATGGAGAGATCCCTTTAAACTACCAGGATAGTAGGAATGGAGAGATCCCTTTAAACTACCAGGATAGTAGGAATGGAGAGATCCCTTTAAACTACCAGGATAGTAGGAATGGAGAGTTCCCTTTAAACTACCAGGATAGTAGAAATGGAGAGATCCCTATAAACTACCGGGATAGTAGGCATGGAGAGGATAATAGGAATGGAGAGTTCCCTTTAAACTACCAGGATAGTAGGAATGGAGAGTTCCCTTTAAACTACCAGGATAGTAGGAATGGAGATATCCCTTTAAACTACCAGGATAGTAGGCATGGAGAGTTCCCTTTAAACTACCAGGATAGTAGGCATGGAGAGTTCCCTTTAAACTACCAGGATAGTAGGCATGGAGAGTTCCCTTTAAACTACCAGGATAGTAGGAATGGAGAGTTCCCTTTAAACTACCAGGATAGTAGGCATGGAGAGATCCCTTTAAACTACCAGGATAGTAGGCATGGAGAGATCCCTATAAACTACCGGGATAGTAGGAATGGAGAGATCCCTTTAAACTACCAGGATAGTAGGAATGGAGAGTTCCCTTTAAACTACCAGGATAGTAGGAATGGAGAGTTCCCTTTAAACTACCAGGATAGTAGGCATGGAGAGATCCCTTTAAACTACCAGGATAGTAGGAATGGAGAGTTCCCTTTAAACTACCAGGATAGTAGGAATGGAGAGTTCCCTTTAAACTACCAGGATAGTAGGCATGGAGAGATCCCTTTAAACTACCAGGATAGTAGGCATGGAGAGATCCCTTTAAACTACCAGGATAGTAGGAATGGAGAGTTCCCTTTAAACTACCAGGATAGTAGGCATGGAGAGATCCCTATAAACTACCAGGATAGTAGGCATGGAGAGATCCCTTTAAACTACCAGGATAGTAGGCATGGAGAGTTCCCTTTAAACTACCAGGATAGTAGGCATGGAGAGTTCCCTTTAAACTACCAGGATAGTAGGCATGGAGAGATCCCTTTAAACTACCAGGATAGTAGGCATGGAGAGGATAGTAGGCATGGAGAGATCCCTTTAAACTACCAGGATAGTAGGAATGGAGAGTTCCCTTTAAACTACCAGGATAGTAGGCATGGAGAGATCCCTTTAAACTACCAGGATAGTAGGAATGGAGAGTTCCCTTTAAACTACCAGGATAGTAGGCATGGAGAGATCCCTTTAAACTACCAGGATAGTAGGCATGGAGAGGATAATAGGCATGGAGAGTTCCCTTTAAACTACCAGGATAGTAGGAATGGAGAGTTCCCTTTAAACTACCAGGATAGTAGGCATGGAGAGATCCCTTTAAACTACCAGGATAGTAGGAATGGAGAGTTCCCTTTAAACTACCAGGATAGTAGGCATGGAGAGATCCCTTTAAACTACCAGGATAGTAGGAATGGAGAGTTCCCTTTAAACTACCAGGATAGTAGGAATGGAGAGTTCCCTTTAAACTACCAGGATAATAGGCATGGAGAGGATAGTAGGAATGGAGAGTTCCCTATAAAACTACCAGGATAGTAGGCATGGAGAGATCCCTTTAAACTACCAGGATAGTAGGCATCTAGAGATCCCTTTAAACTACCAGGATAGTAGGCATGGATAGTTCCCTTTAAACTACCAGGATAGTAGGCATGGAGAGATCCCTATAAACTACCAGGATAGTAGGCATGGAGAGATCCCTATAAACTACCAGGATAGTAGGCATGGAGAGTTCCCTTTAAACTACCAGGATAGTAGGCATGGAGAGGATAGTAGGAATGGAGAGTTCCCTTTAAACTACCAGGATAGTAGGCATGGAGAGGATAGTAGGAATGGAGAGTTCCCTTTAAACTACCAGGATAGTAGGAATGGAGAGTTCCTTTAAACTACCAGGATAGTAGGAATGGAGAGTTCCCTTTAAACTACCAGGATAGTAGGAATGGAGAGATCCCTTTAAACTACCAGGATAGTAGGAATGGAGAGTTCCCTTTAAACTACCAGGATAGTAGGAATGGAGAGATCCCTTTAAACTACCAGGATAGTAGGAATGGAGAGTTCCCTTTAAACTACCAGGATAGTAGGAATGGAGAGTTCCCTTTAAACTACCAGGATAGTAGGCATGGAGAGTTCCCTTTAAACTACCAGGATAGTAGGAATGGAGAGTTCCCTTTAAACTACCAGCATAGTAGGCATGGAGAGATCCCTTTAAACTACCAGGATAGTAGGCATGGAGAGATCCCTTTAAACTACCAGGATAATAGGCATGGAGAGATCCCTTTAAACTACCAGGATAGTAGGAATGGAGAGATCCCTTTAAACTACCAGGATAGTAGGCATGGAGAGTTCCCTTTAAACTACCAGGATAGTAGGCATGGAGAGATCCCTTTAAACTACCAGGATAGTAGGAATGGAGAGATCCCTATAAACTACCGGGATAGTAGGCATGGAGAGGATAATAGGAATGGAGAGTTCCCTTTAAACTACCAGGATAGTAGGCATGGAGAGATCCCTATAAACTACCAGGATAGTAGGCATGGAGAGTTCCCTTTAAACTACCAGGATAGTAGGCATGGAGAGATCCCTATAAGCTACCAGGATAGTAGGCATGGAGAGTTCCCTTTAAACTACCAGGATAGTAGGAATGGAGAGATCCCTTTAAACTACCAGGATAGTAGGCATGGAGAGTTCCCTTTAAACTACCAGGATAGTAGGCATGGAGAGGATAATAGGCATGGAGAGTTCCCTTTAAACTACCAGGATAGTAGGAATGGAGAGATCCCTTTAAACTACCAGGATAGTAGGCATGGAGAGATCCCTTTAAACTACCAGGATAGTAGGCATGGAGAGATCCCTTTAAACTACCAGGATAGTAGGAATGGAGAGTTCCCTTTAAACTACCAGGATAGTAGGCATGGAGAGATCCCTTTAAACTACCAGGATAGTAGGCATGGAGAGATCCCTATAAACTACCAGGATAGTAGGAATGGAGAGTTCCCTTTAAACTACCAGGATAGTAGGCATGGAGAGTTCCCTTTAAACTACCAGGATAGTAGGAATGGAGAGTTCCCTTTAAACTACCAGGATAGTAGGCATGGAGAGTTCCCTTTAAACTACCAGGATAGTAGGCATGGAGAGGATAATAGGCATGGAGAGTTCCCTTTAAACTACCAGGATAGTAGGCATGGAGAGTTCCCTTTAAACTACCAGGATAGTAGGCATGGAGAGTTCCCTTTAAACTACCAGGATAGTAGGCATGGAGAGATCCCTTTAAACTACCAGGATAGTAGGAATGGAGAGATCCCTTTAAACTACCAGGATAGTAGGCATGGAGAGTTCCCTTTAAACTACCAGGATAGTAGGAATGGAGAGATCCCTTTAAACTACCAGGAAAGTAGGAATGGAGAGATCCCTTTAAACTACCAGGATAGTAGGAATGGAGAGTTCCCTTTAAACTACCAGGATAGTAGGCATGGAGAGGATAGTAGGAATGGAGAGTTCCCTTTAAACTACCAGGATAGTAGGAATGGAGAGTTCCTTTAAACTACCAGGATAGTAGGTATGGAGAGTTCCCTTTAAACTACCAGGATAGTAGGAATGGAGAGATCCCTTTAAACTACCAGGATAGTAGGAATGGAGAGTTCCCTTTAAACTACCAGGATAGTAGGAATGGAGAGATCCCTTTAAACTACCAGGATAGTAGGAATGGAGAGTTCCCTTTAAACTACCAGGATAGTAGGAATGGAGAGTTCCCTTTAAACTACCAGGATAGTAGGCATGGAGAGTTCCCTTTAAACTACCAGGATAGTAGGAATGGAGAGATCCCTTTAAACTACCAGGATAGTAGGCATGGAGAGTTCCCTTTAAACTACCAGGATAGTAGGCATGGAGAGATCCCTTTAAACTACCAGGATAGTAGGCATGGAGAGATCCCTTTAAACTGCCAGGATAGTAGGAATGGAGAGATCCCTTTAAACTACCAGGATAGTAGGAATGGAGAGATCCCTTTAAACTACCAGGATAGTAGGAATGGAGAGTTCCCTTTAAACTACCAGGATAGTAGGAATGGAGAGTTCCCTTTAAACTACCGGGATAGTAGGAATGGAGAGTTCCCTATAAACTACCAGGATAGTAGGAATGGAGAGATCCCTTTAAACTACCAGGATAGTAGGCATGGAGAGTTCCCTTTAAACTACCAGGATAGTAGGAATGGAGAGTTCCCTTTAAACTACCAGGATAGTAGGAATGGAGAGTTCCCTTTAAACTACCAGGATAGTAGGAATGGAGAGTTCCCTTTAAACTACCAGGATAATAGGCATGGAGAGATCCCTTTAAACTACCAGGATAGTAGGCATGGAGAGTTCCCTTTAAACTACCAGGATAGTAGTTATAGGGAGTTCCTTTCTTTCTTCAAAATGGCTGCTGTTTGCAGTGTTTTCAAGCCAAGGACAAGCTTCCCTTAGCCTACTAATGTGATATCACATGTTCAACACAGACTGGGGTTGCAAAGCTACCGCTAATTTACCAAAGTTACTGGAATCTTCAGTAATTTTGGTAATGAACAGAAAATCTATGGCAATCTATCGTAACTTTGGTAATTTATACGAATAACTTAATAAAATAAAAAAAATAATATATAGTATTAATGTATTATATCTGTGTTCATACTGTCCGTTAGTTTCTAGTAAATAGACCAGATGGTTCAAGAGAAATTAACACAATGAATTAAAAAAAACATCTAATCAACAACAGAATGATTTTATATTGACTCTGACTCTCTGACAATTATTGAGTGTTTTCCCATCTGCCCCCAGTTTGACACCAAAACATTAACAAATGTAACTTGATTTTAAAAAAAAATGTTTGATTTCACCTAATTTTAACATTCTGCCATAAAGAGCACATGTTCAACTTCATAAAATACCAAAAGGACTGTAGTGAACTGAATAAATTAACAGGGTTGACTGTAACAGGGTTGACTGTAACACGGTTGACTGTAACAGGGTTGACTGTAACAGGGTTGACCTTAACAGGGTTGACTGTAACAGGGTTGACTGTAACACGGTTTACCTTAACAGGGTTGACTGTAACAGGGTTGACTGTAACACGGTTGACTGTAACAGGGTTGACTGTAACAGGGTTGACCTTAACAGGGTTGACTGTAACAGGGTTGACTGTAACACGGTTTACCTTAACAGGGTTGACTGTAACAGGGTTGACTGTAACACGGTTGACTGTAACAGGGTTGACTGTAACAGGGTTGACCTTAACAGGGTTGACTGTAACAGGGTTGACTGTAACACGGTTTACCTTAACAGGGTTGACTGTAACAGGGTTGACTGTAACACGGTTTACCTTAACAGGGTTGAACGTAGCATGGTGTGTGTGCAACAGGGAGTGGCACTTGAATGCAAGCTTCACAATAAATGTTTTAATTGCTAACCCTTTACACTTGTGGGAATTGGTCTTTATGATAGGGCTACATTGAAAGGTTTCACAGAGTTAATATGAAATGCATAACCATGGCAGCAATTGAAAGGGAGCATTATTAGATAGATAATGGGGAAATTATTAGACCAAAAGTGAATACACAGCAGTTCACCTGACACACACTGTTGATTTGATGTGCATTTTACATTTACTGAACCTTTCACCTCGTGTTGATAACGATATCTGAAAAGACTCTGGATACGTTCAGTAACAGGACTATTCCTGGAAAATGTGGGGTAGGTGCAGGATGACTTGCGCGCTCTTGCTGGCTCCCAATGCAACGCTCTCGCTGGCTCCCAATACAACGCTCTCGCTGGCTCCCAATGCAACGCTCTCGTTGGCTCCCAATTCAACGCTCTCGCTGGTTTCCAATGCAACGCTCTCGCTGGCTCCCAATGCAACGCTCTCGCGTTTCGAACAGACAAGCTGTCTTCATCAGGGTATCTTGGCTTATATGGCCTATTCATTCTAATCATCAGCATCTCATCGTTCAAGATGCACTGAGTCATCTAAACTGACAGCATTTCCCCACTCAGACAACTAAACATTTGCTACTGGACGGTCACAGAGCCCTGACGTCATGTATACCATGATACTGGACGGCCACAGAGCCCTGACATCATGTATACCATGATACTGGACGGTCACAGAGCTCTGACATCATGTATACCATGATACTGGACGGTCACAGAGCTCTGACATCATGTATACCATGATACTGGACGGTCACAGAGCTCTGACATCATGTATACCATGATACTGGACGGTCACAGAGCTCTGACATCATGTATACCATGATACTGGAGGGCCACAGAGCCCTGACGTCATGTATACCATGATACTGGACGGTCACAGAGCCCTGACGTCATGTATATAATGATAATAGAACCAGTTCACCTGCTAATAGAACCAGTTCACCTGATAATAGCACCAGTTCACCTGATAATAGAACCAGTTCACCTGATAATAGAGCCAGTTCACCTGATAATAGAACCAGCTCACCTGATAGTAGAACCAGCTCACCTGATAATAACACCAGTTCACCTGATAATAGCACCAGTTCACCTGATAATAGCACCAGCTCACCTGATAATAGAACCAGTTCACCTGGTAATGGAACCAGCTCACCTGATAATAGAACCAGTTCACCTGATAATAGCACCAGTTCACCTGATAATAGAACCAGCTCACCTGATAATAGAACCAGCTCACCTGATAATAGAACCAGCTCACCTGGTAATAGAACCAGTTCACCTGATAATAGCACCAGTTCACCTGATAATAGAACCAGCTCACCTGGTAATAGAACCAGCTCACCTGATAATAGAACCAGCTCACCTGATAATAGAACCAGTTCACCTGATAATAGAACCAGCTCACCTGCTAATAGAACCAGTTCACCTGATAATAGCACCAGTTCACCTGATAATAGCACCAGTTCACCTGATAATAGCACCAGTTCACCTGATAATAGAACCAGCTCACCTGATAATAGCACCAGCTCACCTGATAATAGAACCAGCTCACCTGATAATAGCACCAGTTCACCTGATAATAGAACCAGTTCACCTGATAATAGCACCAGTTCACCTGATAATAGAACCAGTTCACCTGATAATAGAACCAGTTCACCTGATAATAACACCAGTTCACCTGATAATAGCACCAGTTCACCTGATAATAGAACCAGTTCACCTGATAATAGCACCAGTTCACCTGATAATAGAACCAGCTCACCTGATAATAGAACCAGCTCACCTGATAGTAGAACCAGTTCACCTGATAATAGCACCAGTTCACCTGATAATAGCACCAGTTCACCTGATAATAGCACCAGTTCACCTGATAATAGAACCAGCTCACCTGATAATAGCACCAGTTCACCTGATAATAGCACCAGTTCACCTGATAATAGAACCAGCTCACCTGATAATAGCACCAGCTCACCTGATAATAGAACCAGTTCACCTGGTAATAGAACCAGCTCACCTGATAATAGAACCAGTTCACCTGATAATAACACCAGTTCACCTGCTAATAGAACCAGCTCACCTGATAATAGAACCAGCTCACCTGATAATAACACCAGTTCACCTGATAATAACACCAGTTCACCTGATAATAGAACCAGCTCACCTGATAATAGAACCAGTTCACCTGATAATAGAACCAGTTCACCTGATAATAGAACCAGCTCACCTGATAATAGAACCAGCTCACCTGATAATAGAACCAGCTCACCTGATAATAGAGCCAGTTCACCTGATAATAGAACCAGCTCACCTGATAGTAGAACCAGCTCACCTGATAATAACACCAGTTCACCTGATAATAGCACCAGTTCACCTGATAATAGCACCAGCTCACCTGATAATAGAACCAGTTCACCTGGTAATGGAACCAGCTCACCTGATAATAGAACCAGTTCACCTGATAATAGCACCAGTTCACCTGATAATAGAACCAGCTCACCTGATAATAGAACCAGCTCACCTGATAATAGAACCAGCTCACCTGGTAATAGAACCAGTTCACCTGATAATAGCACCAGTTCACCTGATAATAGAACCAGCTCACCTGGTAATAGAACCAGCTCACCTGATAATAGAACCAGCTCACCTGATAATAGAACCAGTTCACCTGATAATAGAACCAGCTCACCTGCTAATAGAACCAGTTCACCTGATAATAGCACCAGTTCACCTGATAATAGCACCAGTTCACCTGATAATAGCACCAGTTCACCTGATAATAGAACCAGCTCACCTGATAATAGCACCAGCTCACCTGATAATAGAACCAGCTCACCTGATAATAGCACCAGTTCACCTGATAATAGAACCAGTTCACCTGATAATAGCACCAGTTCACCTGATAATAGAACCAGTTCACCTGATAATAGAACCAGTTCACCTGATAATAACACCAGTTCACCTGATAATAGCACCAGTTCACCTGATAATAGAACCAGTTCACCTGATAATAGCACCAGTTCACCTGATAATAGAACCAGCTCACCTGATAATAGAACCAGCTCACCTGATAGTAGAACCAGTTCACCTGATAATAGCACCAGTTCACCTGATAATAGCACCAGTTCACCTGATAATAGCACCAGTTCACCTGATAATAGAACCAGCTCACCTGATAATA
>NC_092167.1:2987241-2989741 GCF_045791955.1 Oncorhynchus clarkii lewisi
ATGGTAGTAGTTAGCTCAGCCTTTCTGTCTGTCTGGACTAGACCACTCTATGGTAGTAGTTAGCTCAGCCTTTCTGTCTGTCTGGACTAGACCACTCTATGGTAGTAGTTAGCTCAGCCTTTCTGTCTGTCTGGACTATACCTCCACTCTATGGTATTAGTTACAGTGCCTTGCGAAAGAATTCGGCCCCCTTGAACTTTGCGACCTTTTGCCACATTTCAGGCTTCAAACATAAAGATATAAAACTGTATTTTTTTGTGAAGAATCAACAACAAGTGGGACACAATCATGAAGTGGAACGACATTTATTGGATATTTCAAACTATTTTAACAAATCAAAAACTGAAAAATTGGGCGTGCAAAATTATTCAGCCCCCTTAAGTTAATACTTTGTAGCGCCACCTTTTGCTGCGATTACAGCTGTAAGTCGCTTGGGGTATGTCTCTATCAGTTTTGCACAAAAAATACAGTTTTATATATTTATGTTTGAAGCCTGAAATGTGGCAAAAGGTCGCAAAGTTCAAGGGGGCCGAATACTTTCGCAAGGCACTGTAGCTAAGCCTTTCTGTCTGTCTGGACTAGACCCTCACTCTATGGTAGTAGTTAGCTCAGCCTTTCTGTCTGTCTGGACTAGACCCTCACTCTATGTTAGTAGTTAGCTCAGCCTTTCTGTCTGTCTGGACTAGACCTTCACTCTATGGTAGTAGTTAGCTAAGCCTTTCTGTCTGTCTGGACTAGACCGCTCTATGGTAGTAGTTAGCTAAGCCTTTCTGTCTGTCTGGACTAGACCTTCACTCTATGGTAGTAGTTAGCTAAGCCTTTCTGTCTGTCTGGACTAGACCTTCACTCTATGGTAGTAGTTAGCTCAGCCTTTCTGTCTGTCTGGACTATACCACTCTATGGTAGAAGTTAGCTCAGCCTTTCTGTCTGTCTGGACTTCTGCTAATGGAAGCTTGACAGGAAGGGACATGGCTTTTTAGGAGGGTTTTGGATTGTGTGTGTGTGTATCTGTGTGTGTGTGTACAGTCAGCCAGCCAGTCAGCCAATCAGCCAGTCAAGTAGTCATCCAGTCAGCTAGTCAGTCAGTCAGCTAGTCAGTCAGTCAGTCAGCTAGTCAGTCAGTCAGTCAGTCAACCAGTCAGTCAGCTAGTCAGTCAGTCAGTCAGTCAGCTAGTCAGTCAGTCAAACAGTCAGCCAGCCATTCAGCTAGTCAGTCAGTCAACCAGTCAGCCAGCCAGTCAGCTAGTCAGTCAGTCAGCCAGTCAGTCAGTCAGTCAGCTAGTCAGTCAGTCAGTCAGCTAGTCAGTCAGTCAGTCATCCAGTCAGTCAGCCAGTCAGCCAGTCAGTCATCCAGTCAGTCAGCTAGTCAGTCAGTCAGTCATCCAGTCAGTCAGCTAGTCAGTCAGCTAGTCAGTCAGTCAGTTATTCAGCTAGTCAGTCAGTCAGTCAGCCAGTCAGCTAGTCAGTCAGCCAGTCAGCCAGTCAGTCAGCTAGTCATCCAATCAGACAGTCAGTTAGTCATCCAGTTAGTCAGTCAGTCAGTCAGTCAGCCAGTCAGTTAGTCAGTCAGTCAGTCAGTCAGTTAGCCAGTCAGCCAGTCAGCCAGTCAGTCAGTCAGTCAGTCAGTTAGTCAGTCAGTCAGTCAGTCAGTCAGCCAGTCAGCCAGTCAGCCAGTCAGTCAGTTAGCCAGTCAGCCAGTCAGTCAGTTAACCAGTCAGTCAGTCAGCCAGTCAGTTAGCCAGTCAGCCAGTCAGTCAGTTAGCCAGTCATTCAGCCTTTCAGTCAGTCAGTCAGTCAGCCAGTCAGCCAGTCAGCCAGTCAGCCAGTCAGCCAGTCAGTCAGTTAACCAGTCAGCCAGTCAGTCAGTCAGTCAGCCAGTCAGTCAGCCAGTCAGCCAGTCAGTCAGTCAGTTAGCCAGTTAGTCAGTCAGTCAGTCAGCCAGTCAGTCAGTTAGCCAGTCAGCCAGTCAGCCAGTCAGTCAGCTAGTCATCCAATCAGACAGTCAGTTAGTCATCCAGTCAGTCAGTCAGCCAGTCAGCCAGTCAGTCAGTCAGTCAGTTAACCAGTCAGCCAGTCAGTCAGTTAGTCAACCAGCCAGTCAGCCAGTCAGTCAGTTAACCAGTCAGCCAGTCAGTCAGTTAACCAGTCAGTCAGTCAGTCAGTCAGCCAGTCAGCCAGTCAGCCAGCCAGTCAGTCAGCCAGTCAGCCAGTCAGCCAGTCAGCCAGTCAGTCAGTTAACCAGTCAGCCAGTCAGTCAGTTAACCAGTCAGTCAGTCAGTCAGTTAACCAGTCAGCCAGTCAGCCAGTCAGCCAGTCAGTCAGTCAGTTAGCCAGTCAGCCAGTCAGTCAGTTAACCAGTCAGTCAGCCAGTCAGTCAGTCAGCCAGTCAGTCAGTTAACCAGTCAGTCAGTCAGTCAGCGAGGCGGTCGGCATTGGCGTGGAGGGTGCAGGCACTAACAAAGAGAACTGCATAATGAATGGGAGTTTAATTTGTTTTCTG
>NC_092167.1:2992241-2999741 GCF_045791955.1 Oncorhynchus clarkii lewisi
TCTGGTGTCCATGTCTTTCCATTGGTCTGGTGTCCATGTCTTTCCATTGGTCCATTGGTCTGGTGTCCTTGTCTTTCCATTGGTCTGGTGTCCTTGTCTTTCCACTGGTCTGGTGTCCTTGTCTTTCCATTGGTCTGGTGTCATTGTCTTTCCATTGGTCTGGTGTCCTTGTCTTTCCATTGGTCTGGTGTCCATGTCTTTCCATTGGTCCATTGGTCTGGTGTCCATGTCTTTCCATTGGTCTGGTGTCCATGTCTTTCCATTGGTCCATTGGTCTGGTGTCCTTGTCTTTCCATTGGTCCATTGGTCTGGTGTCCACGTCTTTCCATTGGTCTGGTGTCCTTGTCTTTCCATTGGTCTGGTGTCCTTGTCTTTCCATTGGTCTGGTGTCCTTGTCTTTCCATTGGTCTGGTGTCCATGTCTTTCCATTGGTCCATTGGTCTGGTGTCCATGGCTTTCCATTGGTCTGGTGTCCATGTCTTTCCATTGGTCCATTGGTCTGGTGTCCATGTCTTTCCATTGGTCCATTGGTCTGGTGTCCACGTCTTTCCATTGGTCTGGTGTCCTTGTCTTTCCATTGGTCCATTGGTCTGGTGTCCATGTCTTTCCATTGGTCTGGTGTCCTTGTCTTTCCATTGGTCTGGTGTCCTTGTCTTTCCATTGGTCCATTGGTCTGGTGTCCTTGTCTTTCCATTGGTCCATTGGTCTGGTGTCCTTGTCTTTCCATTGGTCCATTGGTCTGGTGTCCTTGTCTTTCCATTGGTCTGGTGTCCTTGTCTTTCTATTGGTCCATTGGTCTGGTGTCCATGTCTTTCCATTGGTCCGTTGGTCTGGTGTCCTTGTCTTTCCATTGGTCTGGTGTCCATGTCTTTCCATTGGTCTGGTGTCCTTGTCTTTCCATTGGTCCATTGGTCTGGTGTCAATGTCTTTCCATTGGTCCATTGGTCTGGTGTCCTTGTCTTTCCATTGGTCTGGTGTCCATGTCTTTCCATTGGTCTGGAGTCCTTGTCTTTCCATTGGTGTGGTGTCCTTGTCTTTCCATTGGTCTGGTGTCCTTGTCTTTCCATTGGTCTGGTGTCCTTGTCCTTCCATTGGTCTGGTGTCCTTGTCTTTCCATTGGTCTGGTGTCCTTGTCTTTCCATTGGTCTGGTGTCCTTGTCTTTCCATTGGTCTGGTGTCCATGTCTTTCCATTGGTCTGGTGTCCATGTCTTTCCATTGGTCTGGTGTCCATGTCTTTCCGTTGGTCCATTGGTCTGGTGTCCTTGTCTTTCCATTGGTCTGGTGTCCTTGTCTTTCCACTGGTCTGGTGTCCTTGACTTTCCATTGGTCTGGTGTCATTGTCTTTCCATTGGTCTGGTGTCCTTGTCTTTCCATTGGTCTGGTGTCCATGTCTTTCCATTGGTCTGGTGTCCATGTCTTTCCATTGGTCCATTGGTCTGGTGTCCTTGTCTTTCCATTGGTCTGGTGTCCTTGTCTTTCCACTGGTCTGGTGTCCTTGTCTTTCCATTGGTCTGGTGTCATTGTCTTTCCATTGGTCTGGTGTCCTTGTCTTTCCATTGGTCTGGTGTCCATGTCTTTCCATTGGTCCATTGGTCTGGTGTCCATGTCTTTCCATTGGTCTGGTGTCCATGTCTTTCCATTGGTCCATTGGTCTGGTGTCCTTGTCTTTCCATTGGTCCATTGGTCTGGTGTCCACGTCTTTCCATTGGTCTGGTGTCCTTGTCTTTCCATTGGTCTGGTGTCCTTGTCTTTCCATTGGTCTGGTGTCCTTGTCTTTCCATTGGTCTGGTGTCCATGTCTTTCCATTGGTCCATTGGTCTGGTGTCCATGGCTTTCCATTGGTCTGGTGTCCATGTCTCTCCATTGGTCCATTGGTCTGGTGTCCTTGTCTTTCCATTGGTCCATTGGTCTGGTGTCCACGTCTTTCCATTGGTCTGGTGTCCTTGTCTTTCCATTGGTCCATTGGTCTGGTGTCCACGTCTTTCCATTGGTCTGGTGTCCTTGTCTTTCCATTGGTCCATTGGTCTGGTGTCCATGTCTTTCCATTGGTCTGGTGTCCTTGTCTTTCCATTGGTCTGGTGTCCTTGTCTTTCCATTGGTCCATTGGTCTGGTGTCCTTGTCTTTCCATTGGTCCATTGGTCTGGTGTCCTTGTCTTTCCATTGGTCCATTGGTCTGGTGTCCTTGTCTTTCCATTGGTCTGGTGTCCTTGTCTTTCCATTGGTCCATTGGTCTGGTGTCCATGTCTTTCCATTGGTCCGTTGGTCTGGTGTCCTTGTCTTTCCATTGGTCTGGTGTCCATGTCTTTCCATTGGTCTGGTGTCCTTGTCTTTCCATTGGTCCATTGGTCTGGTGTCAATGTCTTTCCATTGGTCCATTGGTCTGGTGTCCTTGTCTTTCCATTGGTCTGGTGTCCATGTCTTTCCATTGGTCTGGAGTCCTTGTCTTTCCATTGGTGTGGTGTCCTTGTCTTTCCATTGGTCCATTGGTCTGGTGTCCTTGTCTTTCCATTGGTCTGGAGTCCTTGTCTTTCCATTGGTCTGGTGTCCTTGTCTTTCCATTGGTCCATTGGTCTGGTGTCCTTGTCTTTCCATTGGTCTGGTGTCCTTGTCTTTCCATTGGTCCATTGGTCTGGTTTCCTTGTCTTTCTATTGGTCTGGTGTCCATGTCTTTCCATTGGTCCATTGGTCTGGTGTCCTTGTCTTTCCATTGGTCCATTGGTCTGGTGTCCATGTCTTTCCATTGGTCTGGTGTCCATGTCTTTCCATTGGTCTGGTGTCCTTGTCTTTCCATTGGTCCATTGGTCTGGTGTTGATGTCCTTGTCAAGGTCGTTTGTTATCTGTTCTCGCCTCACAAATTACACAGCAGGGATGTACTCTCCAGCTGTTGTCGGGGGGGTGAGCCTGTGTGTAGGTGTGTGTGTGTGTGTGTGTGTGTGTTTGTTTGTGTGTGTGTCTTTGTGTGTGTGTGTGTGTGTGTGTGTGTGTGTGTGTGTGTGTGTGTGTATGTGTGTGTGTGTGTGTGTAGAGGGGATGTTAGGAAGTGAGATCCCAGCTACAGGACTCCTATCAAAGAATAGTGAAACTCTTTTAAGTGGCAGGACGAGTCATCTCGATTCCTTGATTGATTACTTTAATTATCTGTGGATTTCCTGGACATTATAGACAATAGAGCAGGGCTGTAACCATGGTTTTAGAAATAGGGGGGGGCATAACTTTAAGCATCAGCTGTCAGAGCAGCTTACCGATCAGATCAGACCTATATCCATCCTGCCCTGCTTATCTAAGGTCTTCGAAAGCCAAGTCAACAAACAGGTCACTGACCATCTTGAATCCCACCGTACCTTCTCCGCTGTGCAATCTGGTTTCCGAGCCGGTCACGGGTGTACCTCAGCCACGCTCAAGGTACTAAACGATATCATAACCGCCATCGATAAAAGACAGTACTGTGCAGCCGTCTTCATAGACCTTGCCAAGGCTTTCGACTCTGTCAATCACCGTATTCTTATCGGCAGACTCAGTAGCCTCGGTTTTTCGGATGACTGCCTTGCCTGGTTCACCAATTACTTTGCAGACAGAGTTCAGTGTGTCAAATCGGAGGGCATGCTGTCCGGTCCTCTGGCAGTCTCTATGGGGGTGCCACAGGGTTCAATTCTCGGGCCGACTCTTTTCTCTGTATTTATCAATGATGTTTCTCATGCTGCGGGCGATTCCCTGATCCACCTCTACGCAGACGACACCATTCTATATACTTCCGGCCCGTCCTTGGACACTGTGCTATCTAACCTCCAAACGAGCTTCAATGCCATACAGCACTCCTTCCGTGGCCTCCAACTGCTCTTAAACGCTAGTAAAACCAAATGCATGCTTTTCAACCGTTCGCTGCCTGCACCCGCACGCCTGACCAGCATCACCACCCTGGATGGTTCCGACCTTGAATATGTGGACATCTATAAGTACCTAGGTGTCTGGCTAGACTCTAAACTCTCCTTCCAGACCCATATCAAACATCTCCAATCGAAAATCAAATCAAGAGTCGGCTTTCTATTCCGCAACAAAGCCTCCTTCACTCACGCCGCCAAACTTACCCTAGTAAAACTGACTATCCTACCGATCCTCGACTTCGGCGATGTCATCTACAAAATTGCTTTCAACACTCTACTCAGCAAACTGGATGCAGTTTATCACAGTGCCATCCGTTTTGTCACTAAAGCACCTTATACCACCCACCACTGCAACTTGTATGCTCTAGTCGGCTGGCCCTCGCTACATATTCGTCGCCAGACCCACTGGCTCCAGGTCATCTACAAGTCCATGCTAGGTAAAGCTCCGCCTTATCTCAGTTCACTGGTTACGATGGCAACACCCATCCGTAGCACGCGCTCCAGCAGGTGTATCTCACTGATCATCCCTAAAGCCAACACCTCATTTGGCCGCCTTTCGTTCCAGTTCTCTGCTGCCTGTGACTGGAACGAATTGCAAAAATCGCTGAAGTTGGAGACTTTTATCTCCCTCACCAACTTCAAACATCTGCTATCTGAGCAGCTAACCGATCGCTGCAGCTGTACATAGTCTATTGGTAAATAGCCCACCCATTTTCACCTACCTCATCCCCATACTGTTTTTATTTATTTATTTTTCTGCTCTTTTGCACACCAATATCTCTACCTGTACATAACCATCTGATCATTTATCACTCCAGTGTTAATCTGCATAATTGTAATTATTTGCCTACCTTCTCATGCCTTTTGCACACAATGTATATATAGACTCCCCTTTTTTCTACTGTGTTATTGACTTGTTAATTGTTTACTCCATGTGTAACTCTGTGTTGTCTGTTCACACTGCTTTGCCTTATCTTGGCCAGGTCGCAGTTGCAAATGAGAACTTGTTCTCAACTAGCCTACCTGGTTAAATAAAGGTGAAATAAAAAAAAATAAAAAAACTGTACCTGTAGATAGCCCATCTGTAAATAGCCCCTCCAACTACCTCATCCCCATACTGTTATTTACCCTCTTGCTTTTTTGCACCTCAGTATCTCTACTTGCACATCATCATCTGCACTTCTATCACTCCAGTGTTAATGCAACATTGTAATTATTTTCGTAAATGAGAACTTGTTCTCAACTGGCCTCCCTGGTTAAATAAAGGGTTATATATATAAATAACTGGTTAAATAAAGGGTTAGGGTTATATATATAAATACCTGGTTAAATAAAGGGTTATATATATAAATACCTGGTTAAATAAAGGGTTATATATATAAATACCAGGTTAAATAAAGGGTTATATATATAAATACCTGGTTAAATAAAGAGTTATATATATAAATACCTGGTTAAATAAAGGGTTAGGGTTATATATATAAATACCTGGTTAAATAAAGGGTTAGGGTTATATATATAAATACCTGGTAAAATAAAGGGTTAGAGTTATATATATAAATACCTGGTTAAATAAAGGGTTAGGGTTATATATATAAATACCTGATTAAATAAAGGGTTAGGGTTAAATATATAAATACCTGGTTAAATAAAGGGTTATATATATAAATACCTGGTTAAATAAAGGGTTATATATATAAATACCTGGTTAAATAAAGGGTTATATATATAAATACCTGGTTAAATAAAGGGTTATATATATAAATACCTGGTTAAATAAAGGGTTAGAGTTATATATATAAATACCTGGTTAAATAAAGGGTTATATATATAAATACCTGGGTAAATAAAGGGTTATATATATAAATACCTGGTTAAATAAAGGGTTATATATCTAAATACCTGGTTAAATAAAGGGTTATATATATATATAAATACCTGGTTAAATAAAGGGTTATATATATAAATACCTGGTTAAATAAAGGGTTATATATATAAATACCTGGTTAAATAAAGGGTTATATATAAAAATACCTGGTTAAATAAAGGGTTATATATATAAATACATGGTTAAATAAAGGGTTATATATATAAATACCTGGTTAAATAAAGGGTTATATATATAAATACCTGGTTAAATAAAGGGTTAGGGTTATATATATAAATACCTGGTTAAATAAAGGGTTATATATAAAAATACCTGGTTAAATAAAGGGTTATATATATAAATACATGGTTAAATAAAGGGTTATATATATAAATACCTGGTTAAATAAAGGGTTATATATATAAATACCTGGTTAAATAAAGGGTTATATATATAAATACCTGGTTAAATAAAGGGTTAGGGTTATATATATAAATACCTGGTTAAATAAAGGGTTATATATATAAATACCTGGTTAAATAAAGGGTTAGGGTTATATATATAAATACCTGGTTAAATAAAGGGTTATATATATAAATACCTGGTTAAATAAAGGGTTATATATATAAATACCTGGTTAAATAAAGGGTTATATATATAAATACCTGGTTAAATAAAGGGTTAGGGTTATATATATAAATACCTGGTTAAATAAAGGGTTATATATATAAATACCTGGTTAAATAAAGGGTTATATATATAAATACCTGGTTAAATAAAGGGTTAGGGTTATATATATAAATACCTGGTTAAATAAAGGGTTATATATATAAATACCTGGTTAAATAAAGGGTTAGGGTTATATATATAAATACCTGGTTAAATAAAGGGTTATATATATAAATACCTGGTTAAATAAAGGGTTATATATATAAATACTTGGTTAAATAAAGGGTTATATATATAAATACCTGGTTAAATAAAGGGTTATATATATAAATACCTGGTTAAATAAAGGGTTAGGGTTATATACATAAATACCTGGTTAAATAAAGGGTTATATATATAAATACCTGGTTAAATAAAGGGTTAGGGTTATATATATAAATACCTGGTTAAATAAAGGGTTATATATATAAATACCTGGTTAAATAAAGGGTTATATATATAAATACCTGGTTAAATAAAGGGTTATATATATAAATACCTGGTTAAATAAAGGGTTAGGGTTATATATATATAAATACCTGGTTAAATAAAGGGTTATATATATAAATACCTGGTTAAATAAAGGGTTAGGGTTATATATATAAATACCTGGTTAAATAAAGGGTTATATATATAAATACCTGGTTAAATAAAGGGTTATATATATAAATACCTGGTTAAATAAAGGGTTATATATATAAATACCTGGTTAAATAAAGGGTTAGGGTTATATATATAAATACCTGGTTAAATAAAGGGTTAGGGTTATATATATAAATACCTGGTTAAATAAAGGGTTATATATATAAATACCTGGTTAAATAAAGGGTTATATATATAAATACCTGGTTAAATAAAGGGTTATATATATAAATACCTGGTTAAATAAAGGGTTAGAGTTATATATATAAATACCTGGTTAAATATAGGGTTAGGGTTATATATATAAATACCTGGTTAAATAAAGGGTTAGAGTTATATATAGGGTTGTCCCACCCCCCCCCCCCCCCCTGAACCATACAGGAACACATACTGAAGCTG
>NC_092167.1:3004741-3054741 GCF_045791955.1 Oncorhynchus clarkii lewisi
TCCTCTCTGGGCAGCCAGGTTTGTCTGTGACGACCGGTCTCTATAGCCAGACTGTTCTCTCTGGGCAGCCAGGTTTGTCTGTGACGACCGGTCTCTATAGCCAGACTGTCCTCTCTGGGCAGCCAGGTTTGTCTGTGACGACCGGTCTCTATAGCCAGACTGTCCTCTCTGGGCAGCTAGGTTTGTCTGTGATGACCGGTCTCTATAGCCAGACTGTCCTCTCTGGGCAGCCAGGTTTGTCTGTGACGACCGGTCTCTATAGCCAGACTGTCCTCTCTGGGCAGCCAGGTTTGTCTGTGATGACCGGTCTCTATAGCCAGACTGTCCTCTCTGGGCAGCCAGGTTTGTCTGTGACGACCGGTCTCTATAACCAGACTGTCCTCTCTGGGCAGCCAGGTTTGTCTGTGATGACCGGTCTCTATAGCCAGACTGTCCTCTCTGGGCAGCCAGGTTTGTCTGTGACGACCGGTCTCTATAGCCAGACTGTTCTCTCTGGGCAGCCAGGTTTGTCTGTGACGACCGGTCTCTATAGCCAGACTGTGCTCAATGAGTCTGTGCCTCGTCAGTGTTTTCCTAAGTTTTCTATCAGTCACAGTGGTCAGATAGTCTGCCACCATGTACTGTCTGTTTGGTGACAAATAGCATTGAAGTTTACTTTGATTTTTTGTGGTGTTTTTCCAATAGGTGATATATTTTTCTTTTTGTTTTCAATTTCTTTCTCTCTCTCTTTCAATCTCTCTCTCGCTCTTTCAATCTCTCTCTCTCTCATCTCAGACCCCATCTCATTACAACAACAGACCCCCATCTCATTACAACAGACCCCCATCTCATTACAACAGACCCCCATCTCATTACAACAGACCCCCATCTCATTACAACAGACCCCCATCTCAATACAACAGACCCCATCTTATTACAACAGACCCCCATCTCATTACAACAGACCCCCATCTCATTACAACAGACCCCCATCTCATTAGAACAGACCCCCATCTCATTACAACAGACCCCCATCTCATTACAACAGACCCCCATCTCATTACAACAGACCCCCATCTCAATACAACAGACCCCCATCTCATTACAACAACAGACCCCCATCTCATTACAACAACAGACCCCCATCTCATTACAACAGACCCCCATCTCAATACAACAGACCCCCATCTCATTACAACAACAGACCCCAATCTCATTACAACAGACCCCCATCTCATTACAACAGACCCCCATCTCATTACAACAGACCCCCATCTCATTACAACAGACCCCCATCTCATTACAACATACCCCCATCTCATTACAACAGACCCCCATCTCAATACAACAGACCCCCATCTCATTACAACAGACCCCCATCTCATTCCAACAGACCCCCATCTCATTACAACAGACCCCCATCTCATTACAACAGACCCCCATTTCATTACAACAGACCCCCATCTCATTACAACAACAGACCCCCATCTCATTACAACAGACCCCCATCTCAATACAACAGACCCCCATCTCATTACAACAGACCCCCATCTCATTACAACAGACCCCCATCTCATTACAACAGACCCCATCTCAATACTACAGACCCCCATTTCATTACAACAGACCCCCATCTCAATACAACAGACCCCATCTCAATACTACAGACCCCCATTTCATTACAACAGACCCCATCTCAATACTACAGACCCCCATTTCATTACAACAACAGACCCCCATCTCATTACAACATACCCCCATCTCATTACAACAGACCCCCATCTCATTACAACAGACCCCATCTCAATACTACAGACCCCCATTTCATTACAACAACAGACCCCCATCTCAATACAACAGACCCCCATCTCATTACAACAACAGACCCCCATCTCATTACAACAGACCCCCATCTCATTACAACAGACCCCCATCTCATTACAACAGACCCCATCTCATTACAACAACAGACCCCCATCTCATTACCACAGACCCCCATTTCATTACAACAGACCCCCATCTCATTACAACAACAGACCCCCATCTCATTACAACAGACCCCCATCTCATTACAACAGACCCCCATCTCATTACAACAGACCCCCATCTCATTACAACAGACCCCCATCTCATTACAACAACAGACCCCCATCTCAATACAACAGACCCCCATCTCAATACAACAACAGACCCCCATTTCATTACAACAGACCCCCATCTCAATACAACAGACCCCCATTTCATTACAACAGACCCCCATCTCAATACAACAACAGACCCCCATTTCATTACAACAGACCCCCATCTCAATACAACAACAGCCTGACATCATTATTGCTCATCCACAATCACTTCAAATTAGATCTACAAGTCAATACCGCCAGTCAATATTTAATTTACTCATAGCAGGTGGCGATTTAGTCTGAACCGATCGTGGTTGATCACTCAACGCTCTCTCTCTCTCTCTCTCTCTCTGTCTCTCTCCCTGTCTGTCTGTCTGTCTGTCTGTCTGTCTGTCTGTCTGTCTGTCTGTCTGTCTGTCTGTCTGTCTGTCTGTCTGTCTGTCTGTCTGTGTCTCTCTCTCTGTCTGTCTGTCTGTCTGTCTGTCTGTCTGTCTGTCTGTCTGTCTGTCTCTCTCTCTCTCTCCTGTCTCTCTCTCTCTCTCTCTCTCTCTCTCTCTCTCTCTCTCTCTCTCTCTCTCTCTCTCTCTCTCTCTCTCTCTCTCTGTCTCTGTCTCTGTCTCTGTCTCTGTCTCTCTCTCTCTCTCTCTCTCTCTCTCTCTCTCTCTCTGTCTCTGTCTCTGTCTCTCTCACTCTCTCTCTCTGTCTCTGTCTCTTTCACTCTCTCTCTCTCGCTGTCTCTCTCTCTCTCCTGCTACGACAGACAGGCAGACAGACAGACAGGGCCTGTGAGAGCCGTGTCCTTCATGTTAGAACACAGCGGACTCTGGGTAGAAGACAGAGTCACGCAGGGAGACCACGGCAATTAGGATGGACACTTGGAGCAGAGAGGGAGGTAGAAGAGGAGGCCGGATAATCAAGGTTGTTAGTTGTTGTCAGACAACAGACAGGAAGCAGACTGACTAAGAGAGAGAGAGAGAGAGAGAGAGAGAGAGAGAGAGGTAGAGAGAGAGAGACAGAGAGAGAGAGAGAGAGGCAGGCAGGCAGGCAGAGATAGACAGAGAGAGAAATAGAGAGCAGAATTAGGCCGATACCCACTAATTATCAAAATCCAGAAAAGAAAACCTTCCACAACAAAGCCATCACCTACAGAGAGATGAACCTGGAGAAGAGTCCCCTAAGCAAGCTGGTCCTGGGGCTCTGTTCACAAACACAAACACACCCCACAGAGCCCCAGGACAGCAGCACAATTAGACCCAACCAAATCATGAGAAAACAAAAAGATAATTACTTGACACATTGGAAAGAATTAACAAAAAAACAGAGCAAACTAGAATGCTATTTGGCCCTAAACAGAGAGTACACAGTGGCAGAATACCTGTCCACTGTGACTGACCCAAACTTAAGGAAAGCTTTGACTATGTACAGACTCAGTGAGCATAGCCTTGCTATTGAGAAAGGCCGCCGTAGGCAGACATGGCTCTCAAGAGAAGACAGGCTATGTGCACACTGCCCACAAAATGAGGTGGAAACTGAGCTGCACTTCCTAACCTCCTGTCCAACGTATGACCATATTAGAGAGACATATTTCCCTCAGATTACACAGATCCACAAAGAATTTGAAAACAAATCCAATTTTGATAAACTCCCATATCTACTGGGTGAAATTCCACAGTGTGCCATCACAGCAGCAAGATTTGTGACCTGTTGCCACAAGAAAAGGGCAACCAGTGAAGAACAAACACCATTATAAAAACAACCCATATTTATGCTTATTTATTTTCCCTTGTGTACTTTAACTATTTGTACATTGTTACAACACTGTATATATATATATATGTATAATATGACATTTGTAATGTCTTTATTGTTTTGAAATTTCTGTATGTGTCATGTCTACTGTTAATTTTTAATTGTTTATTTCACTTTTGTATAATATCTACCTCACTTGCTTTGGCAATGTTAACACATGTTTCCCATGCCAATAAAGCCCTTGAATTGAATTGAATTGAGAGTGGAAGGGAGAGAGAGAGAGAGAGAGAGAGTGGAAGGGAGAGAGAGAGAGAGAGAGAGAGAGAGAGAGAGAGGGAGAGAGAGAGAGAGAGAGAGAGAGAGAGAGAGAGAGAGAGAGAGAGAGAGAGAGAGAGAGAGAGAGAGAGAGAGGGGGAGAGAGAGAGAGAGAGAGAGAGAGAGAGAGGGTAGTTGTACTCTCTCTCCCCTCAGAAGTAGAGGGTAGTTGGACTCTCTCCCCCCTCAGAGGTAGAGGGTAGTTGGACTCTCTCTCCCCTCAGGGCCAGAGTCTAGTCCCCTCAGCTCTGCTCTGTGCCCAAGCTGCCAAACAGAGAGATGCTGCTGAATGAATATTGTCTGTTTCCCATCAGGCCATGTGGGAGACTAGCAGAGACAGACAGGGTGAACTGAGTCCTAACAAAGGGAAGGAGGGGAGTCATCCTTCCTCTCTGTTTTGTGCTTTTTTTTTCAGAGAGAAATATAGTCTTATAGTCCTGTTGGATTTATTTAAGGCCCACCAGATCATTTACTAAGAAAGAACTCATTAGTTCCTGTCAAGTCAGCAGCTACTCTTCCTGGGGTTTATTATGGATCCCCATTAGTTCCTGTCAAGGCAGCAGCTACTCTTCCTGAGGTTTATTATGGATCCCCATTAGTTCCTGTCAAGGCAGCAGCTACTCTTCCTGGGGTTTATTATGGATCCCCATTAGTTCCTGTCAAGGCAGCAGCTACTCTTCCTGGGGTTTATTATGGATCCCCATTAGTTCCTGTCAAGGCAGCAGCTACTCTTCCTGGGGTTTATTATGGATCCCCATTAGTTCCTGCCAAGGCAGCAGCTAATCTTCCTGGGGTTTATTATAATTAAGGCAGTTTATACAATTTAAAAAGCATTACATTACATTCACAGATTTCACAACACACTGTGTGTCCTCAGGCCCCTCCTCCACCACTACCACATATCTACAACACACTGTGTTCCCTCAGGCCCCTACTTCACCACTACCACATATCTACAATACACTGTGTTCCCCTCAGGCCACTACTCCACAGGCCCCTACTCCTCAGGCCCCTACTCCTCAGGCCCCTACTCCTCAGGCCCCTACTCCACCACTACCACATATCTACAACACACTGTGTGCCCTCAGGCCCCTACTTCACCACTACCACATATCTACAACACACTGTGTGCCCTCAGGCCCCTCCTCCACCACTACCACATATCTACAATACACTGTGTTCCCCTCAGGCCACTACTCCACAGGCCCCTACTCCTCAGGCCCCTACTCCTCAGGCCCCTACTCCTCAGGCCCCTACTCCACCACTACTCCTCAGGCCCCTACTCCTCAGGCCCCTACTCCTCAGGCCCCTACTCCTCAGGCCCCTACTCCTCAGGCCCCTACTCCTCAGGCCCCTACTCCACCACTAAATCCATGTGTACGCGTGTATTTATATGTTATATGTTTTTTATTTTTTAAATCTCAGCCCGCATCCCCCCAGGAGACCATTTGCCTTTTGAGAGGAGGACGTAAATAAGAATCTGTTCTTAAATGACTCGTTAAATAAATGTTAAATTAAAAAATGAATACACGTAAATGAAATAAATAGTGTGTATGTTATTGTGTGTTTGTGTTGCTTCACAGTCCTAGCTGTGTGCCAGTAGTTTAGACAGACCTCTGGTGACATGTCTTGTGGGGTATGTATGGGTGTCTGAGCTGTGCGCCAGTAGTTCAGACAGACATGTCAACATGTCAATACCTCTCATAAATACAAGTAGTGATGAAGTCAACCTCTCCTCCACTTTGAGCCAGGAGAGATTGACATGCACATTATTAATGTTAGCTCTCTGTGTACATTCAATGGGCCAGCCGTACTGCCCTGTTCTGAGACAAATGTAATTTTCTGAGGTGCTGCTCTGTTCTGAACCAATTGCAAACAAAAAAGTAATTTTTGTGGCACCTGACCACACGACTGAACAGTAGTCCAGGTAGAAGGTAGAAACTAGAGCCTGCCTTGTTGACAGTGCTGTTAAGAAGGTAGGAACTAGGACCTGCCTTGTTGATAGTGTTGTTAAGAAGGTAGAAACTAGGGCCTGTAGGACCTGCCTTGTTGACAGTGCTGTTAAGAAGGTAGGAACTAGGACCTGCCTTGTTGATAGTGTTGTTAAGAAGGTAGAGACTAGGGCCTGTAGGACCTGCCTTGTTGATAGTGCTGTTAAGAAGGTAGAAACTAGGGCATTTTTGACCTGCATTGTTGATAGTGTTGTTAAGAAGGTAGAAACTAGGGCCTGTAGGACCTGCCTTGTTGATAGTGTTGTTAAGAAGGTAGAAACTAGGACCTGTAGGACCTGCCTTGTTGATAGTGTTGTTAAGAAGGTAGAAACTAGCGCCTGTAGGACCTGCCTTGTTGATAGTGTTGTTAAGAAGGTAGAAACTAGGGCCTGTAGGACCTGCCTTGTTGATAGTGCTGTTAAGAAGGTAGAAACTAGGGCCTGTAGGACCTGCCTTGCTGATAGTGTTGTTAAGAAGGTAGAAACTAGGGCATGTAGGACCTGCCTTGCTGATAGTGTTGTTAAGAAGGTAGAAACTAGCGCCTGTAGGACCTGCCTTGTTGATAGTGTTGTTAAGAAGGTAGAAACTAGGGCCTGTAGGACCTGCCTTGTTGATAGTGTTGTTAAGAAGGTAGAAACTAGAGCCTGTAGGACCTGCCTTGCTGATAGTGTTGTTAAGAAGGTAGAAACTAGAGCCTGTAGGACCTGCCTTGTTGATAGTGTTGTTAAGAAGGTAGAAACTAGGGCCTGTAGGACCTGCCTTGTTGATAGTGTTGTTAAGAAGGTAGAAACTAGGGCCTGTAGGACCTTCCTTGTTGATAGTGTTGTTAAGAAGGTAGAAACTAGGGCCTGTAGGACCTGCCTTGTTGACAGTGCTGATAAGAAGGTAGAAACTAGGACCTGCCTTGTTGATAGTGTTGTTAAGAAGGTAGAAACTAGGGCCTGTAGGACCTGCCTTGTTCATAGTGTTGTTAAGAAGGTAGAAACTAGTCCCTGTAGGACCTGCCTTGTTGATAGTGTTGTTAAGAAGGTAGAAACTAGGGCCTGTAGGACCTGCCTTGTTGATAGTGCTGTTAAGAAGGTAGAAACTAGGGCCTGTAGGACCTGCCTTGTTGACAGTGCTGTTAAGAAGGTAGAAACTAGGACCTGCCTTGTTGATAGTGTTGTTAAGAAGGTAGAAACTAGGGCCTGTAGGACCTGCCTTGTTGACAGTGCTGATAAGAAGGTAGAAACTAGGACCTGCCTTGTTGATAGTGTTGTTAAGAAGGTAGAAACTAGGGCCAGTAGGACCTGCCTTGTTGATAGTGTTGTTAAGAAGGTAGAAACTAGGGCCAGTAGGACCTGCCTTGTTGATAGTGTTGTTAAGAAGGTAGAAACTAGGGCCTGTAGGACCTGCCTTGTTGATAGTTTTGTTAAGAAGGTAGAGCATCAATTTATTATGGACAGACTTTTCCCCATCTTAGCTACTGTTGTATCAATATGTTTTGACCATGACAGTTTACAATCCAGAGTTACTCCAAGCAGTTTAGTCACCTCAACTTGCTCAATTTCCTCAATTTCCACATGATTTCCACATGATTTATTACATGATTTATTACAATACTTAGTTGAGGCTTATGCTTTAGTGAATGATTTGTCCCAAATAAAATGCTTTTAGTTTTATAAATATTTGGGGCTAATTTATTCCTTGCCACCCACTCTGAAACTAACTGCAGCTCTTTGTTGAGTGTTGCAGTCATTTCAGTCTCTGTAGTAGCTGACGTGTATAGTGTTGAGTGTTGCAGTCATTTCAGTCTCTGTAGTAGCTGACGTGTATAGTGTTGAGTGTTGCAGTCATTTCAGTCTCTGTAGTAGCTGACGTGTATAGTGGTGGTGCAGTCATTACAGTCTCTGTAGTAGCTGACGTGTATAGTGTTGAGTGTTACAGTCATTTCAGTCTCTGTAGTAGCTGACGTGTATAGTGTTGAGTGTTGCAGTCATTTCAGTCTCTGTAGTAGCTGACGTGTATAGTGTTGAGTGTTGCAGTCATTTCAGTCTCTGTAGTAGCTGACGTGTATAGTGTTGAGTGTTGCAGTCATTTCAGTCTCTGTAGTAGCTGACGTGTATAGTGTTGAGTGTTGCAGTCATTACAGTCTCTGTAGTAGCTGACGTGTATAGTGTTGAGTGTTGCAGTCATTTCAGTCTCTGTAGTAGCTGACGTGTATAGTGTTGAGTGTTGCAGTCATTTCAGTCTCTGTAGTAGCTGACGTGTATAGTGTTGAGTGTTGCAGTCATTACAGTCTCTGTAGTAGCTGACGTGTATAGTGTTGAGTGTTGCAGTCATTTCAGTCTCTGTAGTAGCTGACGTGTATAGTGTTGAGTGTTGCAGTCATTTCAGTCTCTGTAGTAGCTGACGTGTATAGTGTTGAGTGTTGCAGTCATTACAGTCGCTGTAGTAGCTGACGTGTATAGTGTTGAGTGTTGCAGTCATTTCAGTCTCTGTAGTAGCTGACGTGTATAGTGTTGAGTGTTGCAGTCATTTCAGTCTCTGTAGTAGCTGACGTGTATAGTGTTGAGTGTTGCAGTCATTTCAGTCTCTGTAGTAGCTGACGTGTATAGTGTTGAGTGTTGCAGTCATTACAGTCACTGTAGTAGCTGACGTGTATAGTGTTGAGTGTTGCAGTCATTTCAGTCTCTGTAGTAGCTGACGTGTATAGTGTTGAGTGTTGCAGTCATTACAGTCACTGTAGTAGCTGACGTGTATAGTGTTGAGTGTTGCAGTCATTTCAGTCTCTGTAGTAGCTGACGTGTATAGTGTTGAGTGTTGCAGTCATTTCAGTCTCTGTAGTAGCTGACGTGTATAGTGTTGAGTGTTGCAGTCATTTCAGTCTCTGTAGTAGCTGACGTGTATAGTGTTGAGTGTTGCAGTCATTTCAGTCACTGTAGTAGCTGACGTGTATAGTGTTGAGTGTTGCAGTCATTTCAGTTTCTGTAGTAGCTGACGTGTATAGTGTTGAGTGTTGCAGTCATTTCAGTCTCTGTAGTAGCTGACGTGTATAGTGTTGAGTGTTGCAGTCATTTTAGTCTCTGTAGTAGCTGACGTGTATAGTGTTGAGTGTTGCAGTCATTTCAGTCTCTGTAGTAGCTGACGTGTATAGTGTTGAGTGTTGCAGTCATTTCAGTCGCTGTAGTAGCTGACGTGTATAGTGTTGAGTGTTGCAGTCATTTCAGTCTCTGTAGTAGCTGACGTGTATAGTGTTGAGTCATCTGCATACATAGACACTCTGGCTTTACTCAAAGCCAATAGCAATTCATTAGTCAAGATTGAACAAATTAATGAGCCTAAACATCTTCCCTTTTTCCAATGCCTGATTCTACCTGGATTATGTTGGAGAGGATTCCATTCTAGAACACCCTCTGTGTTCTGTTACCTGGATTATGTTGGAGAGGATTCCATTAGAGAACACCCCCTGTGTTCTGTTACCTGGATTATGTTGGAGAGGATTCCATTCTAGAACACCCTCTGTGTTCTGTTACCAGGATTATGTGGGAGAGGATTCCATTAAAGAACACCCTCTGTGTTCTGTTACCTGGATTATGTTGGAGAGGCTTCCATTCTAGAACACCCTCTGTGTTCTGTTACCTGGATTATGTTGGAGAGGCTTCCATTCTAGAACACCCTCTGTGTTCTGTTACCTGGATTATGTTGGAGAGGCTTCCATTAAAGAACACCCTCTGTGTTCTGTTACCTGGATTATGTTGGAGAGGATTCCATTCTAGAACACCCTCTGTGTTCTGTTACCTGGATTATGTTGGAGAGGATTCCATTCTAGAACACCCTCTGTGTTCTGTTACCTGGATTATGTTGGAGAGGATTCCATTCTAGAACACCCTCTGTGTTCTGTTACCTGGATTATGTTGGAGAGGATTCCATTCTAGAACACCCTCTGTGTTCTGTTACCTGGATTATGTTGGAGAGGCTTCCATTAAAGAACACCCTCTGTGTTCTGTTACCTGGATTATGTTGGAGAGGATTCCATTAAGGAACACCCTCTGTGTTCTGTTACCTGGATTATGTTGGAGGGGCTTCCATTCTAGAACACCCTCTGTGTTCTGTTACCTGGATTATGTTGGAGGGGCTTCCATTCTAGAACACCCTCTGTGTTCTGTTACCTGGATTATGTTGGAGAGGATTCCATTCTAGAACACCCTCTGTGTTCTGTTACCTGGATTATGTTGGAGAGGATTCCATTAGAGAACCCTCTGTGTTCTGTTACCTGGATTATGTTGGAGAGGATTCCATTCTAGAACACCCTCTGTGTTCTGTTACCTGGATTATGTTGGAAAGGCTTCCATTCTAGAACACCCTCTGTGTTCTGTTACCTGGGTTATGTTGGAGGGGCTTCCATTCTAGAACACCCTCTGTGTTCTGTTACCTGGATTATGTTGGAGAGGCTTCCATTAGAGAACACCCTCTGTGTTCTGTTACCTGGATTATGTTGGAGAGGATTCCATTCTAGAACACCCTCTGTGTTCTGTTACCTGGATTATGTTGGAGAGGATTCCATTCTAGAACACCCTCTGTGTTCTGTTACCTGGATTATGTTGGAGAGGCTTCCATTCTAGAACACCCTCTGTGTTCTGTTACCTGGATTATGTTGGAGAGGCTTCCATTCTAGAACACCCTCTGTGTTCTGTTACCTGGATTATGTTGGAGAGGATTCCATTCTAGAACACCCTCTGTGTTCTGTTACCTGGATTATGTTGGAGAGGCTTCCATTCTAGAACACCCTCTGTGTTCTGTTACCTGGATTATGTTGGAGAGGCTTCCATTCTAGAACACCCTCTGTGTTCTGTTACCTGGATTATGTTGGAGAGGCTTCCATTAGAGAACACCCTCTGTGTTCTGTTACCTGGATTATGTTGGAGAGGATTCCATTCTAGAACACCCTCTGTGTTCTGTTACCTGGATTATGTTGGAGAGGCTTCCATTAAAGAACACCCTCTGTGTTCTGTTACCTGGATTATGTTGGAGAGGATTCCATTCTAGAACACCCTCTGTGTTCTGTTACCTGGATTATGTTGGAGAGGATTCCATTCTAGAACACCCTCTGTGTTCTGTTACCTGGATTATGTTGGAGAGGATTCCATTCTAGAACACCCTCTGTGTTCTGTTACCTGGATTATGTTGGAGAGGATTCCATTCTAGAACACCCTCTGTGTTCTGTTACCTGGATTATGTTGGAGAGGCTTCCATTAAAGAACACCCTCTGTGTTCTGTTACCTGGATTATGTTGGAGAGGATTCCATTAAGGAACACCCTCTGTGTTCTGTTACCTGGATTATGTTGGAGGGGCTTCCATTCTAGAACACCCTCTGTGTTCTGTTACCTGGATTATGTTGGAGGGGCTTCCATTCTAGAACACCCTCTGTGTTCTGTTACCTGGATTATGTTGGAGAGGATTCCATTCTAGAACACCCTCTGTGTTCTGTTACCTGGATTATGTTGGAGAGGATTCCATTAGAGAACCCTCTGTGTTCTGTTACCTGGATTATGTTGGAGAGGATTCCATTCTAGAACACCCTCTGTGTTCTGTTACCTGGATTATGTTGGAGAGGCTTCCATTCTAGAACACCCTCTGTGTTCTGTTACCTGGGTTATGTTGGAGGGGCTTCCATTCTAGAACACCCTCTGTGTTCTGTTACCTGGATTATGTTGGAGAGGCTTCCATTAGAGAACACCCTCTGTGTTCTGTTACCTGGATTATGTTGGAGAGGATTCCATTCTAGAACACCCTCTGTGTTCTGTTACCTGGATTATGTTGGAGAGGATTCCATTCTAGAACACCCTCTGTGTTCTGTTACCTGGATTATGTTGGAGAGGCTTCCATTCTAGAACACCCTCTGTGTTCTGTTACCTGGATTATGTTGGAGAGGCTTCCATTCTAGAACACCCTCTGTGTTCTGTTACCTGGATTATGTTGGAGAGGATTCCATTCTAGAACACCCTCTGTGTTCTGTTACCTGGATTATGTTGGAGAGGCTTCCATTCTAGAACACCCTCTGTGTTCTGTTACCTGGATTATGTTGGAGAGGCTTCCATTCTAGAACACCCTCTGTGTTCTGTTACCTGGATTATGTTGGAGAGGCTTCCATTAGAGAACACCCTCTGTGTTCTGTTACCTGGATTATGTTGGAGAGGATTCCATTCTAGAACACCCTCTGTGTTCTGTTACCTGGATTATGTTGGAGAGGCTTCCATTAAAGAACACCCTCTGTGTTCTGTTACCTGGATTATGTTGGAGAGGATTCCATTCTAGAACACCCTCTGTGTTCTGTTACCTGGATTATGTTGGAGAGGATTCCATTCTAGAACACCCTCTGTGTTCTGTTACCTGGATTATGTTGGAGAGGATTCCATTCTAGAACACCCTCTGTGTTCTGTTACCTGGATTATGTTGGAGAGGATTCCATTCTAGAACACCCTCTGTGTTCTGTTACCTGGATTATGTTGGAGAGGCTTCCATTCTAGAACATTCCTGTGTTCTGTTACCTGGATTATGTTGGAGAGGATTCCATTCTAGAACACCCTCTGTGTTCTGTTACCTGGATTATGTTGGAGAGGCTTCCATTAAAGAACACCCTCTGTGTTCTGTTACCTGGATTATGTTGGAGAGGCTTCCATTCTAGAACACCCTCTGTGTTCTGTTACCTGGATTATGTTGGAGAGGATTCCATTCTAGAACACCCTCTGTGTTCTGTTACCTGGATTATGTTGGAGAGGCTTCCATTAGAGAACACCCTCTGTGTTCTGTTACCTGGATTATGTTGGAGGGGCTTCCATTCTAGAACACCCTCTGTGTTCTGTTACCTTGATGATGTTGGAGAGGCTTCCATTCTAGAACACCCTCTGTGTTCTGTTACCTGGATTATGTTGGAGAGGCTTCCACTCTAGAACACCCTCTGTGTTCTGTTACCTGGATTATGTTGGAGAGGATTCCATTCTAGAACACCCTCTGTGTTCTGTTAGACAGGAACCTCTTTATCCACATTATAGCAGGGGGTGTAAAGCCATAACACATACGTTTATCCAGCAGCAAACTACGATCGATAAATGTCAAAAAGCCACACGGAAGTCTAACAGAACAGCCCCCACAAAACATTTTTTATCATCAATTTCTCTCAGCCAATCATCAGTCATTTGTGTAAGTGCTGTGCTGGTTGAATTACTGTAGAGCCCTACTGGTATGGGTCAGAAGAAGTGCACTGTGGGAATCGGTGCCATTTGGCTAGCAGCGACGTGATCCACACCGGACTGTTCTTACGACTCCTCTTTCCCTTAATGTTTGACCTCTTCTGACCAGATACCACTAGAGGGAATAGGGACCATCTTTCCCTTAATGTTTGACCTCTTCTGACCAGATACCACTAGAGGGAATAGGGACCATCTTTCCCTTAATGTTTGACCTCTTCTGACCAGATACCACTAGAGGGAATAGGGACCATCTTTCCCTTAATGTTTGACCTCTTCTGACCAGATACCACTAGAGGGAATAGGGACCATCTTTCCCTTAATGTTTGACCTCTTCTGACCAGATACCACTAGAGGGAATAGGGACCATCTTTCCCTTAATGTTTGACCTCTTCTGACCAGATACCACTAGAGGGAATAGGGACCATCTTTCCCTTAATGTTTGACCTCTTCTGACCAGATACCACTAGAGGGAATAGGGACCATCTTTCCCTTAATGTTTGACCTCTTCTGACCAGATACCACTAGAGGGAATAGGGACCATCTTTCCCTTAATGTTTGACCTCTTCTGACCAGATACCACTAGAGGGAATAGGGACCATCTTTCCCTTAATGTTTGACCTCTTCTGACCAGATACCACTAGAGGGAATAGGGACCATCTTTCCCTTAATGTTTGACCTATTCTGACCAGATACCACTAGAGGGAATAGGGACCATCTTTCCCTTTATGTTTGACCTCTTCTGACCAGATACCACTAGAGGGAATAGGGACCATCTTTCCCTTAATGTTTGACCTCTTCTGACCAGATACCACTAGAGGGAATAGGGACCATCTGGGACTCAGAGGAGGCCAAGGAGTGAACCATCTGGGACTCAGAGGAGGCCAAGGAGTGAACCATCTGGGACTCAGAGGAGGCCAAGGAGTGAACCATCTGGGACTCAGAGGAGGCCAAGGAGTGAACCATCTGGGACTCAGAGGAGGCCAAGGAGTGAACCATCTGGGACTCAGGCTAAGAGGAGGCCAAGGAGTGAACCATCTGGGACTCAGAGGAGGCCAAGGAGTGAACCATCTGGGACTCAGAGGAGGCCAAGGAGTGAACCATCTGGGACTCAGAGGAGGCCAAGGAGTGAACCATCTGGGACTCAGAGGAGGCCAAGGAGTGAACCATCTGGGACTCAGGCTAAGAGGAGGCCAAGGAGTGAACCATCTGGGGCTCGGAGCAGGCCAAGGAGTGAACCATCTGGGTCTCAGGCTAAAAGGAGGCCAAGGAGTGAACCATCTGGGGCTCGGAGCAGGCCAAGGAGTGAACCATCTGGGACTCAGAGGAGGCCAAGGAGTGAACCACCTGGGACTCAGAGGAGGCCAAGGAGTGAACCATCTGGGACTCAGAGGAGGCCAAGGAGTGAACCATCTGGGACTCAGAGGAGGCAAAGGAGTGAACCATCTAGGACTCAGAGGAGGCCAAGGAGTGAACCATCTGGGACTCAGAGGAGGCCAAGGAGTGAACCATCTGGTACTCAGAGGAGGCCAAGGAGTGAACCATCTGGGACTCAGAGGAGGCCAAGGAGTGAACCATCTGGGACTCAGAGGAGGCCAAGGAGTGAACCATCTGGGACTCAGAGGAGGCCAAGGAGTGAACCATCTGGGACTCAGAGGAGGCCAAGGAGTGAACCATCTGGGACTCAGAGGAGGCCAAGGAGTGAACCATCTGGGACTCAGAGGAGGCCAAGGAGTGAACCATCTGGGGCTCGGAGCAGGCCAAGGAGTGAACCATCTGGGTCTCAGGCTAAGAGGAGGCCAAGGAGTGAACCATCTGGGGCTCGGAGCAGGCCAAGGAGTGAACCATCTGGGACTCAGAGGAGGCCAAGGAGTGAACCACCTGGGACTCAGAGGAGGCCAAGAAGTGAACCATCTGGGACTCAGAGGAGGCCAAGGAGTGAACCATCTGGGACTCAGAGGAGGCCAAGGAGTGAACCATCTGGGACTCAGGCTAAGAGGAGGCCAAGGAGTGAACTCTCCTACAGTGTGATGGTAGATCCAGGGGGAGAGAGGGGGAGAGAGAGGGAGAAGCAGAGAGAGAGGGGGCAGGAGGGGGAGAGAGAGGGAGAGAGAGGGAGAGAGTGAGGAAGAAGGGGGGGAGTGAGAGAGAGAGAGAGAGGGATAGAGAGAGGGAGAGAGATAGAGAGAGAGGGATAGAGATAGGGATAGAGAGATGGATAGAGATAGGGATAGAGAGAGAGAGTGATAGATAGAGAGAGATAGAGAGGGAGAGAGATAGATAGAGAGAGGGAGAGGGAGTGGGAAAGGGAGAGAGAGACAGAGAGAGGGAGAGAGAGGGTGAGGGAGCTAGAGAGGGAGAGAGGGTGAGGGAGAGGGAGCGAGAGACGGACAGAGAGAGAGAGAGAAGTGTTTTCTCTCATTTATTTTCTGGTGTGTATTTCCAGAGTTCATCATTCTGCATTTATTTAGAAGCTCCCACTGTGTGAGTGTTCAGTAGCAATCTGTGATCCAATCACAGTCTGTCAACTGCAATATTTGTCTTTCCAAGACACCAAGTACAGTCGTGGCCAAAAGTTTTGAGAATGACACTAATATTAATTTCCACAAAGTTTGCTGCTTCAGTGTCTTTAGATATTTTTTTGTCAGATGTTACTATGGAATACTGAAGTATAATTACAAGCATTTCATAAGTGTCAAAGGCTTTTATTGACAATTACATGAAGTTGATGAAAAGAGTCAATATTTGCAGTGTTGACCCTTCTTTTTCAAGACCTCTGCAATCCGCCCTGGCATGCTGTCAATTAACTTCTGGGCCACATCCTGACTGATGGCAGCCCATTCTTACACAATCAATGCTTGGAGTTTGTCAGAATTTGTGGGTTTTTGTTTGTCCACCCGTCTCTTGAGGATTGACCACAAGTTCTCAATGGGATTAAGGTCTGTGGAGTTTCCTGGCCATGTACCCAAAATATCGATGTTTTGTTCCCCGAGCCACTTAGTCATCACTTTTGCCTTATGGCAAGGTGCTCTGTCATGCTGGAAAAGGCATTGTTTGTCACCAAACTGTTCCTGGATGGTTGGGAGACGTTGCTCTCGGAGGATGTGTTGGTATCATTCTTTATTCATGGCTGTGTTCTTAGGCAAAATTGTGAGTGAGCCCACTCCCTTGGCTGAGAAGCAACCCCACACATGAATGGTCTCAGGATGCTTTACTGTTGGCATGACACAGGACTGATGGTAGCGCTCACCTTGTCTTCTCCAGACAAGCTTTATTTCCAGATCCCCCAAACAATGGGAAAGGGGATTCATCAGAGAAAATGACTTTACCCCAGTCCTTAGCAGTCCAATCCCTGTACCTTTTGTAGAGAGAGGTACTGTTGGGGGGTAGCTAGTGACTGTCTGACTGGATGGGGACTGGGGGTAGAGAGAGGTACTGTTGGGAGTACCTAGTGACTGTCTGACTGGGGGTAGAGAGAGGTACTGTTGGGAGTACCTAGTGACTGTCTGACTGGAGGTAGAGAGAGGTACTGTTGGGAGTACATAGTGACTGTCTGACTGGAGGTAAAGAGAGGTACTGTTGGGAGTACGTAGTGACTGTCTGACTGGATCGGGACTGTAGAGAGAGGTACTGTTGGGAGTACCTAGTGACTGTCTGACTGGGGGTAGAGAGAGGTACTGTTGGGAGTACCTAGTGACTGTCTGACTGGATGGGGACTGGGGGTAGAGAGAGGTACTGTTGGGAGTACCTAGTGACTGTCTGACTGGATGGGGACTTCTGTCTATTCTCTATTCCTCTCCTCCTGTCTATTCTCTATTCCTCTCCTCCTGTCTATTCTCTATTCCTCTCCTCCTGTCTATTCTCTATTCCTCTCCTCCTGTCTATTCTCTATTCCTCTCCTCCTGTCTATTCTCTATTCCTCTCCTCCTGTCTATTCTCTATTCCTCTCCTCCTCCTGTCTATTCTCTATTCCTCTCCTCCTCCTGTCTATTCTCTATTCCTCTCCTCCTCCTGTCTATTCTCTATTCCTCTCCTCCTCCTGTCTATTCTCTATTCCTCTCCTCCTGTCTATTCTCTATTCCTCTCCTCCTGTCTATTCTCTATTCCTCTCCTCCTCCTGTCTATTCTCTATTCCTCTCCTCCTCCTGTCTATTCCTCTCCTCCTCCTGTCTATTCTCTATTCTTCTCCTCCTAAACCAAATAAACATTTATTCTGGGTAGCACAGCCTGTGAAAATATGTATTTTTCAAACAAGAGGCTGAAAGGTTTGAAGATGCGAGGCGAGGCGAAGGGGACGTTTTCTTCAACCTTTCACCCTCGCCCATCTTCTTTTTAACTAGTTAATATTATCTCTGACACTTGGTTCTGCCCCAGCTGAAAAGGCAATTATCTCAGATAGAGAGTTGATTAAACATTCAGACTGATACACATCTTGATGACAGATGGAATCGAACAACAGTCATTCTGTGTCTTGGCTGGAAAATAGATTGAAAACACCACACAGGACCGGACAAATCACATGTTATTGATCACAAACACCACACAGGACCGTACAAATCACATGTTATTGGTCACATACACCACACCGGACCGTACAAATCACATGTTATTGGTCACATGGTTAGCAGATGTTATTGGTCACATGGTTAGCAGATGTTATTGGTCACATGGTTAGCAGATGTTATTGGTCACATGGTTAGCAGATGTTATTGGTCACATGGTTAGCAGATGTTATTGGTCACATGGTTAGCAGATGTTATTGTTCACATGGTTAGCAGATGTTATTGGTCACATGGTTAGCAGATGTTATTGGTCACATACACATGGTTAGCAGATGTTATTGGTCACATGGTTAGCAGATGTTATTGGTCACATACACCACATGGTTAGCAGATGTTATTGGTCACATGGTTAGCAGATGTTATTGGTCACATACACCACATGGTTAGCAGATGTTATTGGTCACATACACCACATGGTTAGCAGATGTTATTGGTCACATGGTTAGCAGATGTTATTGGTCACATACACCACATGGTTAGCAGATGTGAGTTTAGTGAAATGCTTCTGCCTCTAGTTCTGACCTTGCAGTAGTATCTGACAGGTAGTATCTGACAAGTAATATAACAAATTCACAACAACTACCTTATAAACCCAAGAGCAAAGGAATGAATAAGAATATGTACATATAACTATATGGATGAGCGATGGCCGTGCGGCATAGGCAAGATGCAGTAGATGGTATCGAGTACAGTATATACATATGAGATGAGTATGTAAACAAAGTGGCATAGTTTAAAGTGGCTAGTGATACATGTATTACATAAAGATGCAGTAGATGATATAGAGTACAGTATATACGTATACATATGAGATGAATAATGTAGGGTATGTAAACATTATATCAAGTGACATTGTTTACAGTGACTAGTGATACATTTATTACATCCCATTTTTAGTTATTAAAATGGCTAGAGATTGAGTCAGTGTGTTGGCATCAGCCACTCAATGTTAGTGGTGGCTGTCTAACAGTCTGATGGCCTTGAGATAGGAGCTGATTTTCAATCTCTCGGTCCCAGCTTTGATGCATCTGTACTGACCTCGCCTTCTGGATGATAGCGGGGTGAACAGGCAGTGGCTCGGGTGGTTGTTGTCCTTGATGATCTTTATGGCCTTCCTGTGACATCGGGTGGTGTAGGTGTCCTGGAGGGCAGGTAGTTTGCCCCCGGTGATGCATTGTGCAGACCTCACTACCCTCTGGAGAGCCTTACGGTTGTGGGCGGAGCAGTTGCCGTACCAGGCGGTGATACAGCCCGACAGGATGCTCTCGATTGTGCATCTATAGAAGTTTGTGAGTGCTTTTGGTGACAAGCCAAATTTCTTCAGCCTCCTGAGGTTGAAGAGGCGCTGCTGCGCCTTCTTCACGATGCTGTCTGTGTGGGTGGACCAATTCAGTTTGTCTGTGATGTGTATGCCGAGGAACTTAACCACTTGTGTGGGTAGAGTCCAGTGTGTTCATGTTGTGTTCCAGTGTAGTTTTCCAGTATAGTGTTCCAGTGTAGTGTTCCAGTATAGTGTTCCAGTGAAGTGTTCCAGTATAGTGTTCCAGTATAGTGTTCCAGTGTAGTGTTCCAGTGTAGTGTTCCAGTATAGTGTTCCAGTGAAGTGTTCCAGTATAGTGTTCCAGTATAGTGTTCCAGTGTAGTGTTCCAGTGAAGATTTCCAGTATAGTGTTCCAGTGTAGTGTTCCAGTGAAGTGTTCCAGTATAGTGTTCCAGTATAGTGTTCCAGTGTAGTGTTCCACACGTGTTCCAGTGTAGTGTTCCAGTGTAGTGTTCCAGTGAAGTGTTCCAGTATAGTGTTCCAGTATAGTGTTCCAGTGTAGTGTTCCAGTGTAGTGTTCCAGTATGGTGTTCCAGTGTAGTGTTCCACATGTTGTCCAGTGTAGTGTTCCAGTGTAGTGTTCCAGTGAAGTGTTCCAGTATAGTGTTCCAGTGTAGTGTTCCAGTGTAGTGTTCCAGTGAAGTGTTCCAGTATAGTAATCCAGTATAGTGTTCCAGTGTAGTGTTCCAGTGAAGTGTTCCAGTATAGTGTTCCAGTGTAGTGTTCCAGTGTAGTGTTCCAGTGTAGTGTTCCAGTATAGTGTTCCAGTGTAGTGTTCCAGTATAGTGTTCCAGTGTATTGTTCCAGTGTAGTGTTCCAGTATTGTGTTCCAGTGAATTGTTCCAGTATAGTGTTCCAGTGTAGTGTTCCAGTATTGTGTTCCAGTATAGTGTTCCAGTGGATTGTTCCAGTATAGTGTTCCAGTGTAGTTTTCCAGTGAAGTTTTCCAGTATAGTGTTCCAGTGTAGTGTTCCAGTGAAGTGTTCCAGTATGGTGTTCCAGTGTAGTGTTCCACACGTGTTCCAGTGTAGTGTTCCAGTGTAGTGTTCCAGTGAAGTGTTCCAGTATAGTGTTCCAGTGTAGTGTTCCAGTGTAGTGTTCCAGTGAAGTGTTCCAGTATAGTGTTCCAGTGTAGTGTTCCAGTATGGTGTTCCAGTGTAGTGTTCCAGAGAAGTGTTCCAGTATAGTGTTCCAGTGAAGTGTTCCAGTATAGTGTTACAGTGAAGTGTTCCAGTATAGTGTTCCAGTATAGTGTTCCAGTGTAGTGTTCCACATGTTGTCCAGTGTAGTGTTCCATTGTAGTGTTCCAGTGAAGTGTTCCAGTATAGTGTTCCAGTGTAGTGTTCCAGTGTAGTGTTCCAGTGAAGTGTTCCAGTATAGTAATCCAGTATAGTGTTCCAGTGTAGTGTTCCAGTGAAGTGTTCCAGTATAGTGTTCCAGTGTAGTGTTCCAGTGTAGTGTTCCAGTGACGTGTTCCAGTATAGTACTTCAGTATAGTGTTCCAGTGTAGTGTTCCAGTGTAGTGTTCCAGTATAATGTTCCAGTGTAGTGTTCCAGTATAGTGTTCCAGTGTAGTGTTCCAGTATTGTGTTCCAGTGAAGTGTTCCAGTGTAGTGTTCCAGTGTAGTGTTCCAGTATAGTGTTCCAGTGGAGTGTTCCAGTATAGTGTTCCAGTATAGTGTTCCAGTGGAGTGTTCCAGTGTAGTGTTCCAGTGTAGTGTTCCAGTGTAGTGTTCCAGTGTAGTGTTCCAGTGTATTGTTTCAGTGTAGTGTTCCAGTATTGTCTTCCACTGTAGTGTTCCAGTGTAGTGTGCCAGTGTAGTGTTCCACACGTGCTCCAGTATTGTGTTCCAGTGTAGTGTTCCAGTGTAGTGTTCCAGTGTAGTGTCCCAGTGCAGTGTTCCAGTGTAGTGTTCCACACGTGTTCCACACGTGTTCCAGTATAGTGTTCCAGTGTAGTGTTCCAGTGTAGTGTTCCAGTATTGTGTTCCAGTGTAGTGTTCAACACTTGTTCCAGTGTAGTGTTCTAGTGTAGTGTTCCAGTATTGTGTTCTAGTATTGTGTTCTAGTATTGTGTTCCAATGTAGTGTTCCAGTGTAGTGTTCCAGTATTGTGTTCCAGTGTAGTGTTCCAGTGTAGTGTTCCAGTGTTGTGTTCCAGTGTTGTGTTCCAATTTTTGTTCTGGTATTGTGTTCCAGTATTGTGTTCCAGTATTGTGTTCCAGTATAGTTTTCCACACGTGCTCCAGTGTTTTGTTTCAATGTTTTGTTCCAGTATTGTGTTCCAGTATTGTGTTCTAGTATTGTGTTCCAGTATTGTGTTCCAGTATTGTGTTCCAGTATTGTGTTCCAGTATTGTGTTCCAGTGTGCCTGTGTGTTGAATGGATTTCCTCCTGAAGTTATCCTGGCAGTGCCACCATGGCCTGATGCTTATTATCAGGGCAAACAGAGAGAGAGAGTCCTGGCCCTACGCCCAGAGAGACCCTGCCACCCCTGGAGCTATGCACAGAGAGAAGCACCCAGCCTGGGGGGGAGAGAAGCAGGGAGAGCAGGGTTCCTGGTGCTTCAATATGGAGCCTCAGCCAAAACACATACAGCATAGAGAGCCCAGAGCCACCCCCCCCCCCCTGTGGTAATCCCATGCCCTCTCTGGGTGACCCCAACTGGGTTAGGGTCCTGAGGGGAGCACACCTGCGTGTTTATTAAAACAGTGGACCTGAAGGCCCACATCTGCAGTAGGATCTACCGCCTCCTACAGCTGGAGGTAGAGAACAGGACTCAGTAGGATCTACCACCTCCCACAGCTGGAGGTAGAGAACAGGACTCAGTAGGATCTACCACCTCCTACAGCTGGAGGTAGAGAACAGGACTCAGTACCACCTCTTACAGCTGGAGGTAGAGAACAGGACTCAGTACCACCTCCTACAGCTGGAGGTAGAGAACAGGACTCAGTAGGATCTACCACCTCCTACAGCTGGAGGTAGAGAACAGGACTCAGTAGGATCTATCACAGAGAGAGAGAAGAGAGAGTGTCTGGAGGAAGGTGTGGCTGACCTTCTGTCCAACACAGGGCAGCAGTAGGATCTACCACCTCCTACAGCTGGAGGTAGAGTACAGGACTCAGTAGGATCTACCACAGAGAGAGAGAAGAGAGAGTGTCTGGAGGAAGGTGTGGCTGACCTTCTGTCCAACACAGGGCAGCAGTAGGATCTACCACCTCCTACAGCTGGAGGTAGAGAACAGGACTCAGTAGGATCTACCACAGAGAGAGAGAAGAGAGAGTGTCTGGAGGAAGGTGTGGCTGACCTTCTGTCCAACACAGGGCAGCAGTAGGATCTACCACCTCCTACAGCTGGAGGTAGAGAACAGGACTCAGTACCACCTCCCACAGCTGGAGGTAGAGAACAGGTCTCAGTAGGATCTACTACAGCTGGAGATAGAGAACAGGACTCAGTAGGATCTACCACAGAGAGAGAGAAGATAGAGTGTCTGGAGGAAGGTGTGGCTGACCTGAGAGAAGCCTGTCACCCTTCTGCCAGACCAGCCAGCCAGTCTGTCATTAGACTGTTCAGGGGGACGTGTGTGTTTGTGTGTGTGTGTGTGTGTGTGTGTGTGTGTGTGTGTATGTGTGTGTGTGTCTGTGTGTGTGTGTGTGTGTGTGTGTGTGTGAGGATGAAAGGTGTGTGGCAAGCAGAGGTTGATGTAAGAGAATGATGTCTAATTCACAGGAAGACGAAACAAGATATAGAGGAAGACACACACACACACACACACACACACACACACACACACACACACACACACACACACACACACACACACACACACACACACACACACACACACACACACACACACACACACACACACACACACACACACACACACACACACACGTCTAGGGAAGAGTATGTGAACATTCTTTCAGGGACACTACTTCCTCTTTTCTCCTCCAATCACAAGGCTTTGTCAGAGAGAAGCCAGTTCCCCTCAGTCATCGCCATAACAACACCTGAACGCCTGCAGCCTGACTGCTGATTGGTTATGGTAGACACGTACACACACAGACACAGTATGACACGCACACACACAGTATGACAAGTACACACATTATGGTGTGTAAGACCCTTCACAGGTCTGTGAGACAAATCAAACTAAGTCTGTTTCTGCTGTGTGAATCAGCAGGTTGAGGAACAGTCATCGATGGTACTGCTACCACAGTGTAGAGGACAGCAGGTCCACCTCTAGTACTACTACCACAGTGTAGAGGACAGCAGGTCCACCTCTAGTACTACTACCACAGTGTAGAGGACAGTAGTACTACTACCACAGTGTAGAGGACAGCAGGTCCACCTCTAGTACTACTACCACAGTGTAGAGGACAGTAGTACTACTGCCACAGTGTAGAGGACAGCAGGTCCACCTCTAGTACTACTACCACAGTGTAGAGGATCCCCATCTCTCTCTCTGTCTCTCTCTACCTCTCTCTCTCTACCCCTCCCTCTCTCTACCCCCCGCTCTCTCTACCTCTCTCTCTCTACCCCTCCCTCTCTCTACCCCCCCCCCTCTCTCTCTACCTCTCTCTACCTCTCTCTACCTCTCTCTACCTCTCTCTGTCTGTCTCTCTCTCTCTGTAGTGTAGTGTGTGTGTTATATGAGGCTTTTAGAGCACTATATTGGACAGACTTTGGCTTTCTGTTCTGTTTTACACTTCCATCGTCCAGCTTCTGCTTTCAGTACTAGATTCACATTCTGATCCTTTGATTGGGTGGACAACATGTCAGTTCATGTGGCAAGAGCTCTGATAGGCTGGAGGACATCCTCCGGAAGTTGTAATAATTACTGTGTAAGTCTATGGAACCATGAGCCTCCTAGGTTTTGTATTAAAGCCAATGTACCCAGAGGCGGACGGAAGCTAGCTGTCCTCCAGGCTACACCATGGTGCTACCCTACAGAATGCTGTTGAGGCTACTGTAGGCATTCATGACAAAATAGTGTGTTTTAATAAATTATTTGGTAGCTTTACTATATTTAGTTTAGTTTTATCTAAAAAATTGAAAACTTTTTGATTGTTTCACTATTTAATATTTTTATGAAATTCACGGATTAATATGGTCCTCCTCCCCTTTCCTCCCCCGAGGAGCCTCCACTGCCTTCACGTGAGCATTTGTACGTGTGTATTTGTCTTAGTGTGTGTTGAATGTTTTAAATCACTGTGTTGTCTTGTCTATAGAGGTTCTTAGACTCTGCAGTAAAACAGCAGCCATAACGATGAATAGCCAGCCCCCAGTTCATTCATCTATACTGCCACCGTTAATCACTACAACGCTGGAACATCAACGTTATAATCCTGCAGGAGAAAAGGGACGATTCTCTTATAGGAGAGTAAAGGACGAATGGGACAAGGCTTCTCTCTTTGCAGGCCTAGATTATTAAGGCTCACAGATTCAGTGTGTGTGTGTGTCAGTAATGAACAAGTCAACCAAGCAGAGTAAACAACGTGGAACTAGAAATGAAGACGAAACAACAACATGCTGATGAACACATCCAAATCCTGATCCACATCCTGATCCACATCCACATCATGATCATCATCCTGATCCACATCCTGATCCACATCCACATCATGATCCACATACTGATTCACATCCTGATCCACATCCTGATCCACATCCACATCCTAATCCACATCCACATCCACATCCTGATCCACATCCTGATCCACATGCACATCCTGATCCACATCCTGATCCACTTCCACATCCAGATCCACATCTGGATCCACATCCACATCCTTATCCACATCCTGATCCTCATCCACATCCTGATCCACATTCTGATCCTGATTCTGATCCACATCCACATCCTGATACACATCCTGATCCACAGTCTAATCCACATCCACATCCTGATACACATCCTGATCCTGATCTACATCCTGATACACATCCTGATCAACGTACTGATCCACATCCTGATCCCCATTCACATCCTGATCCACATTCACATCCTGATCCACATCCGATTCCACATCCTGATCCACATCAGGATCCACATCCACATCCTGATCCACATCCACACCCTGATTCACATCCTGATCCACATCCACACCCTGATCCACATCCTGATCCTCATCCACGTCCTGATCCTGATCCACATCCTGAACCACATCCTGATCCACATCCTGATGCACATCCACATCCTGATACACATCCTGATTCTGATCCACATCCACATCCTGATCCACATCCTGATCCTGATCCACATCCTGATCCACATCCACACCCTGATTCACATCCTGATCCACAACCACATCCCGATTCACACCCTGATCCACATCCTGATCCACATTCACATCCTGATCCACATCCACATCCTGATACACATCCTGATACACATCCACATCCTGATCCTGATCCACATCCTGATCCACATCTTGATTCACATCCTGATCCACATCCACATCCTGATCCTGATCCACATCCTGATCCACATCCACATCCTGATCCAAAACCACATCCCGATTCACACCCTGATCCACATCCTGATCCACATCCACATCCTGATACACATCCTGATACACATCCACATCCTGATCCACATCCTGATTCTGATCCACATCCACACCCTGATCCACATACTGATCCACATCCTGATCCACATCCACATCCTGATCCACAGGTCCTGATCCACATCCACATCCGATTCCACATCCTGATCCACATCCTGATCCACATCCACACCCCGATTCACATCCTGATCCACATCCACACCCTGATCCACATCCAGATCCTCATCCACATCCTGATCCTGATCCACATCCTGATCCACATCCACAACCTGATTCACACCCTAATCCACATCCTGATCCACATCCTCATCCTGATTCACATCCTGATCCACATCCACATCCTGATGCACATCCACATCCTGATACATATCCTGATTCTGATCCACATCCACATCCTGATCCACATCCTGATCCACATCCACATCCACATCCTGATCCACATCCTGATCCACATCCACATCCTGATCCACATCTGATTCCACATCCTGATCCACATCCTGATCCACATCCACACCCCGATTCACATCCTGATCCACATCCACACCCTGATCCACATCCAGATCCTCATCCACATCCTGATCCTGATCCACATCCTGATCCACATCCACAACCTGATTCACACCCTAATCCACATCCTGATCCACATCCTCATCCTGATTCACATCCTGATCCACATCCACATCCTGATGCACATCCACATCCTGATACACATCCTGATTCTGATCCACATCCACATCCTGATCCACATCCTGATCCACATCCACATCAACATCCTGATCCACATCCACATCCTGATCCACATCCTGATGCACATACACATCCTGATTCTGATCCACATCCACATCCTGATCCACATCCTGATCCACATCCACATCAACATCCTGATCCACATCCACATCCACATCCTGATCCTGATCCACATCAACATCCTGATCCACATCCACATCCTGATCCACATCCTGATCCACATCAACTTCCTGATCCACCTCCACATTCTGATCCTGATCCACATCCACATCCTGATCCACATTCTGACCCACATCAACTTCCTGATCCACCTCCACATCCTGATCCACATCCACACCCTGATCCACATCCTTATCCACATCCACATCCTGATTCACATCCTGATCCTCATCCACATCCTGATCCACATCTTGATCCTCATCCACATCCTGATCCACATCTACATCCTGATCCACATCCTGATCCACATCCTGATCCACATCCACATCCTGATCCATATCAACATCCTGATCCACATCCACATCCTGATCCACATCCTGATGGATTGTGTTTTCTATTTGTTGACTTGTCATTTCCATGAATCCACCCTGCACCAAAGATGGAGGAGGGATGGAGGGAGAGGGGGGAGGAAGGAGAGAGAGGGGGAGAGGGGGGAGAGAGAGGGGGAGAGGGAGGGAGGGAGAGAGAGGAGAGAGAGAATGAAAGAGAGCACCCTGGTGAGAGTCTGAAACATTCTCCTTCTTGTTCGACATGCTGATTAGAGTGGATTTTGACACAAAGAGAGAATTTAGTTTCCACGGAGATCTACCCCCTCCCTCTCTCCTCCTCTCTCCTATTCCCTAACCCTTATAGAACGTACCTCACCCCAACTATCCCCTCCCCCTCCTCTCCTCCTCTTCCCCTCCCCACCTCACCTCCCCCTCCTCTCCCCACCTCACCTCCCCCTCCTCTTCCCCTCCTCCCCTCCCCTCCTCACCTCCCCCTCCTCTCCCCTCCTCCCATCCCCTCCTCACCTCCCCCTCCTCTCCACTCCTCTCCCCTCCTCCCCTCCCCTCCTTCCATTCCTCAGAGCTGAGTCATTAGTGAAGACTGGGCGACAGAGGCAGGCTGGGTGGAGGCCTTGGCTACCTGATTAGACATTCAGTGGCGCAGGCCCCAAAATTAATGACCTCCTCCTCTACCTCCTCTTCCCCTCCTCTCCTCACCTCCCCCTCCCCCTCCTCTCCTCCCCTCCCCCTCCTCTCCTCACCTCCTCCTCCTCTACCTCCTCCCCCGTGAACGAGGCCCCTAGTCTGGTCTGGTCTCTGTGTGTCTGGGTTAGTGTGAGTTCACCAGGCTATTCTATCCTCCCACCCCCCCCCCTCTCTCTCTCTCTCTGTCTCTCTCTCTCTGTCTCTCTCTCTCTCTCTCTCTGTCTCTCTCTCTCGCTCTCCACACTCTCTGTCTCTCTCTCTCTCTGTCTCTCTCCACACTCTCTGTCTCTCTCTCTCTCGCTCTCTCCAAAGTCTCTGTCTCTGTCTATCTGTCTCTGTCTCTCTCTCTCTGTCTGTCTGTCTGTCTGTCTGTCTGTCTCTGTCTCTGTCTATCTGTCTCTGTCTCTCTCTCTCTCTCTCTCTCTCTCTCTCTCTGTCTCTCTCTCTCTCTCTCTCTCTGTCTCTCTCTCTGTCTCTCTCTCTCTGTCTCTCTCTCTCTCTCTGTCTCTCTCTCTCTGTCTCTCTGTCTCTCTCTCTCTCTGTCTTTCTCTCTCTCTCTCTCTCTCTCTCTCCTGAAAACTGACAAACACTGAATATCATCCATTTGGTTGTATTTTATTCTTCAAAGTCATTACACAGCGATAGTGTGACTTATTCTCATGTTTCTTCACAGAGGAAGATACATTATGGACCTACTGCACTGCAGACAGAATGACTCGAGACAGACTGAACTACAGGACGGTAAACAGAATGACTCGAGACAGACTGAACTACAGGACGGTAAACAGAATGACTCGAGACAGACAGAACTAAACGACGGTAAACAGAATGACTCAAGATGTTTCAGACTGACTGAACTAATGGACAGGTAACAGAATGACTCAAGATGTTTCAGACAGAACTAAAGGACAGGTAACAGAATGACTCGAGATGTTTCAGACAGAACTAAAGGACAGGTAACAGAATGACTCTAGATGTTTCAGACAGACTGAACTACAGGACAGTAAACAGAATGACTCGAGATGTTTCAGACAGAACTAAAGGACAGGTAACAGAATGACTCGAGATGTTTCAGACAGAACTAAAGGACAGGTAACAGAATGACTCGAGATGTTTCAGACAGAACTAAAGGACAGGTAACAGAATGACTCTAGATGTTTCAGACAGAACTAAAGGACAGGTAACAGAATGACTCTAGATGTTTCAGACAGACTGAACTACAGGACAGTAAACAGAATGACTCGAGATGTTTCAGACAGAACTAAAGGACAGGTAACAGAATGACTCGAGATGTTTCAGACAGAACTAAAGGACAGTAAACAGAATGACTCTAGATGTTTCAGACAGACTGAACTAAAGGACGGTAAACAGAATGACTCAGGATGTTTCAGACAGACTGAACTAATGGACAGGTAACAGAATGACTCGAGATGTTTCAGACAGAACTAAAGGACAGGTAACAGAATGACTCTAGATGTTTCAGACAGAACTAAAGGACGGTAAACAGAATGACTCGAAATGTTTCAGACAGAACTAAACGACGGTAAACAGAATGACTCTAGATGTTTCAGACAGACTGAACTAAAGGACAGGTAACAGAATGACTCGAGATGTTTCAGACAGAACTAAAGGACAGGTAACAGAATGACTCTAGATGTTTCAGACAGACTGAACTAAAGGACGGTAAACAGAATGACTCAGGATGTTTCAGACAGACTGAACTAATGGACAGGTAACAGAATGACTCTAGATGTTTCAGACAGACTGAACTAATGGACAGGTAACAGAATGACTCGAGATGTTTCAGACAGAACTAAAGGACAGGTAACAGAATGACTCTAGATGTTTCAGACAGACTGAACTAAAGGACGGTAAACAGAATGACTCAGGATGTTTCAGACAGACTGAACTAATGGACAGGTAACAGAATGACTCTAGATGTTTCATACAGACTGAACTAATGGACAGGTAACAGAATGACTCTAGATGTTTCATACAGACTGAACTAATGGACAGGTAACAGAATGACTCTAGATGTTTCAGACAGACTGAACTAATGGACAGGTAACAGAATGACTCTAGATGTTTCAGACAGACTGAACTAATGGACAGGTAACAGAATGACTCTAGATGTTTCAGACAGAACTAAAGGACAGGTAACAGAATGACTCTAGATGTTTCAGACTGACTGAACTAATGGACAGGTAACAGAATGACTCTAGATGTTTCATACAGACTGAACTAATGGACAGGTAACAGAATGACTCTAGATGTTTCAGAAGTGGTTGGTCACCTGTACTCTTTCGTTCTGAACATCCTGTCATTTCTTTCTGGCAGTAGTTGAGCTGATAATGTAAGTGTGAACTGAGCGTTAGCTATTTGTGGGGTACTCAAAAAACCTTCAGCGAGACACACAAGGAGGTGGGAAGGAGGCAGGAGGTGTTCAGAAAGCTTTTTACTAAAGCCTGTAGAACAGAGTGTTGGACGGAGAGAAAGCCAGAAAAAAGAAAGCGAGAGTTACGGCTGGCGCCAAACCTGTCACGTTCGTTTAAAGATGGATTAGACCAAGGTGCAGCGTGGTAGGCGTACATTTGACTTTTTAATTAAATGACACCGGAAAAAAATATATAAAAAATAAATGCAAAACCCAACGTAAAGTTATGCAGGGCTAAACAACAACTATGCAAAAAAAAACAAGATCCCACAATCTAAGGTGGAAAAAAGGCTGCCTAAGTATCATCCCCAATCAGAGACAACAATAGACAGCTGCCTCTGATTGGGAACCATACCAGGCCAAACAAAGAAATAGAACAACTAGAATGCCCACCCAAATCACACCCCGACCTAACCTAATAGAGAAATAAACAGGCTCTCTAAGGTCAGAGAGCCTGTTTAAAAACCGAACGATTGCACTCGCATAACTTCCTTAAAAGACCTTCGATTGAAAAACGAGAAACAAATCGGTATTAGTACCGGTTTGTCCATTTTGAGCCGGTAATCACTTCCTCAAAATAGTCCGGATTAATCTAAGATAGCTCAAGAAATCTGTCATTAATTTTGACATTGTTGCCAAGGATACCTCAGTCATGTAATTGTGCATCTTGACTAGGATGTTTGGTGCAGTATTTCTCAAGTGGAAAAACAATGTGCACGAGGACGAGACGTCCCTGGTTGAATGACAACAGGCACTTCATTGAAGAATCCCTTCTGTTGACCAATCGCCGACGAGGAGGGGAGGGGGGCGGGGGGTGGGGTTGCCCCGAAGTCCAAAAACAGGAATTAAAAACGTGACCGAATGTGACTGAATAATACTGTGTGTATGCACCAACTGTTCCCAAACTGTTTGGTCTGAGAAGGATACGGTCGCCTTTAGACAGAAACCCAGCTGAGAATTAAAAAGCATTGACCCCCCACCCCACCCCCCCTGTTTTCTCCTCCCTCCCTCCACCTCTCCCCCATCACTCTGTACTCCATGGAAAACCATAACAGAGAGCTTTGAAATAAGAACGGGGCAGTGGAATGGAATATCAAATATTTAGAGTGCCTGCCTGTTCTTTTAGTGGTGCTGGCAGGGTAAAGGAGAGGGAACCAGATATACAGGCTTTGGAAGATATATTTTCTTAACTGAGTAGAGAGGGAGTTGGAGGGTAGAGAGACAGGGGAGTGGAGGGAGTTGGGAGTAGAGAGACAGGGGAGTAGAGGGGGTAGAGAGACAGGGGAGTGGAGGGAGTTGGGGGTAGAGAGACAGGGGGGTAGAGGGGGTAGAGAGACAGGGGAGTAGAGGGAGTAGAGAGACAGGGGAGTAGAGGGGGTAGAGAGACAGGGGAGTAGAGGGGGTAGAGAGACAGGGGAGTAGAGGGGGTAGAGAGCCAGGAGAGTAGAGGGAGTAGAGAGACGGGAGTAGAGGGGGTAGAGAGACAGGGGAGTAGAGGGGGTAGAGAGACAGGGGAGTAGAGAGACAGGGGAGTAGAGGGGGTAGAGAGACAGGGGAGTAGAGAGACAGGGGAGTAGAGGGGGTAGAGAGACAGGGGAGTAGAGAGACAGGGGAGTAGAGGGGGTAGAGAGACAGGGGAGTAGAGGGGGTAGAGAGACAGGGGAGTAGAGGGAGTAGAGAGACAGGGGAGTAGAGGGGGTAGAGAGAAAGGGGAGTAGAGGGGGTAGAGAGACAGGGGAGTAGAGGGGGTAGAGAGACAGGGGAGTAGAGGGAGTAGAGAGACAGGGGAGTAGAGGGGGTAGAGAGACAGGGGAGTAGAGGGAGTAGAGAGACAGGGGAGTAGAGCGGGAAGAGAGAAAGGGGAGTAGAGGGGCTAGAGAGACAGGGGAGTAGAGAGACAGGGGAGTAGAGCGGGGAGAGAGACAGGGGAGTAGAGAGACAGGGGAGTAGAGAGGGGTAGAGAGACAGGGGAGTAGAGGGGGTAGAGAGACAGGGGAGTAGAGAGACAGGGGAGTAGAGGGGGTAGAGAGACAGGGGAGTAGAGAGACAGGGGAGTAGAGGGGGTAGAGAGACAGGGGAGTAGAGAGACAGGGGAGTAGAGGGGGTAGAGAGACAGGGGAGTAGAGAGACAGGGGAGGAGAGGGGGTAGAGAGACAGGGGAGTAGAGGGGGTAGAGAGACAGGGGAGTAGAGAGACAGGGGAGTAGAGGGGGTAGAGAGACAGGGGAGTAGAGAGACAGGGGTGTAGAGGGGGTAGAGAGACAGGGGAGTAGAGAGACAGGGGAGTAGAGGGGGTAGAGAGACAGGGGAGTAGAGGGGGTAGAGAGACAGGGGAGTAGAGGGAGTAGAGAGACAGGGGAGTAGAGGGGGTAGAGAGAAAGGGGAGTAGAGGGGGTAGAGAGACAGGGGAGTAGAGGGGGTAGAGAGACAGGGGAGTAGAGGGAGTAGAGAGACAGGGGAGTAGAGGGGGTAGAGAGACAGGGGAGTAGAGGGAGTAGAGAGACAGGGGAGTAGAGGGGGTAGAGAGAAAGGGGAGTAGAGGGGGTAGAGAGACAGGGGAGTAGAGAGACAGGGGAGTAGAGGGGGTAGAGAGACAGGGGAGTAGAGAGACAGGGGAGTAGAGAGGGGTAGAGAGACAGGGGAGTAGAGGGGGTAGAGAGACAGGGGAGTAGAGAGACAGGGGAGTAGAGGGGGTAGAGAGACAGGGGAGTAGAGAGACAGGGGAGTAGAGGGGGTAGAGAGACAGGGGAGTAGAGAGACAGGGGAGTAGAGGGGGTAGAGAGACAGGGGAGTAGAGAGACAGGGGAGGAGAGGGGGTAGTCTACCTCAGTCTAATTACCTGCCTGTCTCTACGTCTGATCCTGGATCTGTATCAATGTTTAGATGTTTCTCCTTCAGGTGGAGCTTCATCTGCACTGTGTTTAAACACCAAGGTGTTCTCTGATGAAGCACCATTCATTCTGTAGCACGTTGAGTAGAGCAACACTCCTAAGGTCACCAACACGACCAGTCCACTGTGTGTCTATTCCTGTTTAATCTCTCTTTTCTAACCATGTCTCTCTCTCTTCCCCTCCTCCTGACCTCCCCTCCCTCCCTCCCTCCCTCCCTCCCCCCTCCCCCCTCCCTCCCTCCCTTCCCTTCCCTTCCCTTCCCTCCCCCCTCCCTCCCTCCCTCCCTCCCTCCCTCCCTCCTTCCCCTCCCTCCCTCCCTCCCTCCCTCCTCTCTCCTCCCTCCCTCCCTCCCCTTCCCTCCCCCCCCCTCCCTCCCTCCCTCACTCCCTCCCCTCCCCTTCCCCTCCCTCCCTCCCTCCCTCCTCTCTCCTCCCTCCCTCCCTCCCCTCAACAGAAGAAGCTGACTGTTAGAAGTTGTCCCGTAGGAGGGGCCACCAAGCCCCTCTCCCTCATCAAGCCCCCTCCTCCTCCCTCCTCACAAAGCATCTCCATCTCCGTTCTACCGGCCAACCCGGTCGCCAAGACAGCTCCCGTTGCCATGGTGACAGCGCACATGACCGGTGGACAAAAGGTGGTGTCGGGAAGCGCAGCTCCAGGGAGCTCCTCCTCTCCTCCTCCTCTACAGACATCCTCCATCAACCTCCAGACCAATAGAGGGTCGGGAGGGGCGGTGCTACAGCCTTACAGTAGGAGAGAGGTACTACACTGTTACTACTATACTGCTACTATACTGCTACTATACTACTACTATACTGCTACTATACTACTACTATACTACTACTATACTACTACAGCCTTACAGTAGGAGAGAGGCACTACACTGTTACTACTATACTGCTACTATACTACTACTATACTACTACTATACTGCTACAGCCTTACAGTAGGAGAGAGGTACTACACTGTTACTACTATACTACTACTATACTGCTACAATACTACTACTATACTACTACAGCCTTACAGTAGGAGAGAGGTACTACACTGTTACTACTATACTACTACTATACTGCTACTATACTACTACTATACTACTACAGCCTTACAGTAGGAGAGAGGCACTACACTGTTACTACTATACTACTACTATACTGCTACTATACTACTACTATACTACTACAGCCTTACAGTAGGAGAGAGGCACTACACTGTTACTACTATACTGATACTATACTACTACTATACTACTACTATAGTACTACAGCCTTACAGTAGGAGAGAGGTACTACACTGTTACTACTATACTGCTACTATACTGCTACTATACTACTACAGCCTTACAGTAGGAGAGAGGTACTACACTGTTATTACTATACTGCTACTATACTGCTACTATACTACTACTATAGTACTACAGCCTTACAGTAGGAGAGAGGCACTACACTGTTACTACTATACTGCTACTATACTGCTACTATACTACTACTATACTGCTACAGCCTTACAGTAGGAGAGAGGTACTACACTGTTACTACTATACTGCTACTATACTACTACAGCCTTACAGTAGGAGAGAGGTACTACACTGTTACTACTATACTGCTACTATACTGCTACTATACTACTACTATACTACTACTATAATACTACAGCCTTACAGTAGGAGAGAGGTACTACACTGTTACTACTATACTGCTACTATACTACTACCATACTACTACTGTACTGCTACAGCCTTACGTAGGAGAGAGGTACTACACTGTTACTACTATATTGCTACTATACTGCTACTATACTACTACTATACTACTACAGCTTTGCAGTAGGAGAGAGGTACTACACTGTCACTACTATACTGCTACTATACTACTAATATACTGCTACTATACTGCTACTATACTACTACAGCCTTACAGTAGGAGAGAGGTTCTACACTGTTACTACTATACTGCTACTATACTGCTACTATACTACTACTATACTACTACTATACTACTACAGCCTTACAGTAGGAGAGAGGTTCTACACTGTTACTACTATACTGCTACTATACTACTACTATAGTACTACAGCCTTACAGTAGGAGAGAGGTACTACACTGCTACTACTATACTACTACTATACTGCTACAATACTACTACAGCCTTACAGTAGGAGAGAGGTACTACACTGTTACTACTATACTGCTACTATACTGCTACTATGCTGCTACTATACTACTACTATACTACTACTATACTACTACAGCCTTACAGTAGGAGAGAGGTTCTACACTGTTACTACTATACTGCTACTATACTGCTACTATACTACTACAGCCTTACAGTAGGAGAGAGGTTCTACACTGTTACTACTATACTGCTACTATACTACTACTATAGTACTACAGCCTTACAGTAGGAGAGAGGTACTACACTGCTACTACTATACTACTACTATACTGCTACAATACTACTACAGCCTTACAGTAGGAGAGAGGCACTACACTGTTACTACTATACTGCTACTATACTGCTACTATACTACTACTATAGTACTACAGCCTTACAGTAGGAGAGAGGCACTACACTGTTACTACTATACTACTACTATACTGCTACAATACTACTACAGCCTTACAGTAGGAGAGAGGTACTACACTGCTACTACTATACTACTACTATACTGCTACAATACTACTACAGCCTTACAGTAGGAGAGAGGTACTACACTGTTACTACTATACTGCTACTATACTACTACTATACTACTACTATAGTACTACAGCCTTACAGTAGGAGAGAGGCACTACACTGTTACTACTATACTGCTACTATACTACTACTATACTACTACAGCCTTACAGTAGGAGAGAGGTACTACACTGTTACTACTATACTGCTACTATACTACTACTATACTACTACAGCCTCCTCCTACTCTTCCTCTCTGCCCTCTAAACTCCCTCCTCCTCCTCCTCTTCCTCTCTGGCCTCTAAACTCCCTCCTCCTCCTCCTCTTCCTCTCTGCCCTCTAAACTCCCTCCTCCTACTCTTCCTCTCTTGCCTCTAAACTCCCTCCTCCTCCTCCTCTTCCTCTCTTGCCTCTAAACTCCCTCCTCCTCCTCTTCCTCTCTTGCCTCTATACTCCCTCCTCCTCCTCCTCCTCCTCTTCCTCTCTGCCCTCTAAACTCCCTCCTCCTCCTCTTCCTCTCTTGCCTCTAAACTCCCCCCTCCTCCTCCTCCTCCTCTCTGCCCTCTAAACTCCCTCCTCCTCTTCCTCTCTGCCCTCTAAACTCCCTCCTCCTCCTCCTCCTCCTCTTCCTCTCTGCCCTCTAAACTCCCTCCTCTTCCTACTCCTCCTCTTCCTCTCTGCCCTCTAAACTCCCTCCTCCTCCTACTCTTCCTCTCTGCCCTCTAAACTCCCTCCTCCTCCTCCTCTTCCTCTCTGCCCTCTAAACTCCCTCCTCCTCCTCCTCTTCCTCTCTGGCCTCTAAACTCCCTCCTCCTCCTCCTCTTCCTCTCTGCCCTCTAAACTCCCTCCTCCTCCTCCTCTTCCTCTCTGCCCTCTAAACTCCCTCCTCCTCCTCCTCTTCCTCTCTGCCCTCTAAACTCCCTCCTCTTCCTACTCCTCCTCTTCCTCTCTGCCCTCTAAACTCCCTCCTCCTCCTACTCCTCCTCTTCCTCTCTGCCCTCTAAACTCCCTAGGATTGGAGCTGTTGTGATTCCTTAGAGCCTGGTCTTGTTGTCAACCTGCAGCTAGTTGTAGATACTTTCACGCAGATTGAGGGCCAGGAGAGGAGATAACAGAGGAACTATATAGAGGAGAGAGAGAGACAGAGAGAGAGAGAGAGAGGGGGAGAGACAGAGAGAGAGAGAAAGAGAGAGAGATAGACAGAGAGAGGGAGAGAGATATAGAGAGAGGGAAAGAGAGAAGGAGAGAGAGGGAGAGAGAGAGAGAGCGAGAGAGAGGGAGAGAAAGAGAGAGACAGAGTGAGAGAGAAAGAGAGAGATAGATAGACAGAGAGAGACAGAGGGAGAGAGAGAGATATAGAGAGAGGGAAAGAGAGAAGGAGAGAGAGAGAGACACAGCCCATCCTATTATATATAGAGACAGATTTACAACTGTAAACTCAGGGGCCAGATGATGTAGAAAGGGGGGGGGGGGTCTAATGGAGCAGCCAACAGCGATGCCACTGTGTGCATTGTATGTCAATGTATGCAAACAAACAAACAAACAAACACACACACACACACACACACTCCTTGGCATGGAGAGCCTGCATGTGTCGTGGCTCTGGGGAGCATTTCAAACTGCTAGTCTGGCAGGACATAAAGCAGATGGGCGCCGTGCCCACGTCAGTGCCCCCCCCCCCGGGAGGGAGGGACAGAGCTGGCCGCTACTGTCTGTGTTTACACCATTCACTAGAAAGTGCTTTTAAAATACGGTCATATTTCCTCAGTGAATATTCAGCTGTTGCACTGCATTATCCATATTAATTCATAGGTTTACCAGCAGCGTGCTGGGGTTTCAGCAGCTCTGGAGTCCCAAGTGACACCCTGTCTAGTGCACTTCTTCTGAGCAGAACAGTGTATTGTCAAGAGAATAGGGTGCCATTTGGGACAAACCTATGTGTATAAATGAAATGGAGAAAAAAAACACACACACAAAGAAGATGAGTGTGTGACATGAAGTGTGGAGGTGATGGAGGGTTTAGTCCACACTGTCCTCTAGTGGTAGTAGGGGGAATAGCAGAGACAGAGAGACAGACAGACAGACAGACAGACAGACAGACAGACAGACAGACAGACAGACAGACAGACAGACAGACAGACAGAGACAGACAGACAGACAGACAGACAGACAGACAGACTACCTTTGACTTGGGCCCAGTAATATAATGTAATTGGTACCAGGGCCCAGTAATATAATGTAATTGATACCAGGGCCCAGTAATATAATGTAATTGGTACCAGGGCCCAGTAATATAATGTAATTGGTACTAGGGCCCAGTAATATAATGTAATTGGTACTAGGGCCCAGTAATATAATGTAATTGGTACTAGGGCCCAGTAATATAATGTAATTGGTACTAGGGCCCAGTAATATAATGTAATTGGTACTAGGGCCCAGTAATATAATGTAATTGGTACTAGGGCCCAGTAATATAATGTAATTGGTACTAGGGCCCAGTAATATAATGTAATTGGTACTAGGGCCCAGTAATACGACATAATTGGTACCAGGGCCCAGTAATATAATGTAATTGGTACCAGGGCCCAGTAATATAATGTAATTGGTACTAGGGCCCAGTAATATAATGTAATTGGTACCAGGGCCCAGTAATATAATGTAATTGGTACTAGGGCCCAGTAATATAATGTAATTGGTACTAGGGCCCAGTAATATAATGTAATTGGTACTAGGGCCCAGTAATATAATGTAATTGGTACTAGGGCCCAGTAATATAATGTAATTGGTACTAGGGCCCAGTAATATAATGTAATTGGTACTAGGGCCCAGTAATACGACATAATTGGTACTAGGGCCCAGTAATATAATGTAATTGGTACTAGGGCCCAGTAATATAATGTAATTGGTACTAGGGCCCAGTAATATAATGTAATTGGTACCCCAGTAATATAATGTAATTGGTACTAGGGCCCAGTAATACGACATAATTGGTACTAGGGCCCAGTAATATAATGTAATTGGTACCAGGGCCCAGTAATATAATGTAATTGGTACTAGGGCCCAGTAATATAATGTAATTGGTACTAGGGCCCAGTAATATGACATAATTGGTACTAGGGCCCAGTAATATAATGTAATTGGTACTAGGGCCCAGTAATATAATGTAATTGATACTAGGGCCCAGTAATATAATGTAATTGGTACTAGGGCCCAGTAATACGACATAATTGGTACAAGGGCCCAGTAATATAATGTAATTGGTACTAGGGCCCAGTAATATAATGTAATTGGTACTAGGGCCCAGTAATATAATGTAATTGGTACCAGGGCCCAGTAATATAATGTAATTGATACCAGGGCCCAGTAATATAATGTAATTGGTACTAGGGCCCAGTAATATAATGTAATTGGTACTAGGGCCCAGTAATATAATGTAATTGGTACCAGGGCCCAGTAATATAATGTAATTGGTACTAGGGCCCAGTAATATAATGTAATTGGTACTAGGGCCCAGTAATATAATGTAATTGGTACTAGGGCCCAGTAATATAATGTAATTGGTACTAGGGCCCAGTAATATAATGTAATTGGTACCAGGGCCCAGTAATATAATGTAATTGGTACCAGGGCCCAGTAATATAATGTAATTGGTACTAGGGCCCAGTAATATAATGTAATTGGTACCAGGGCCCAGTAATATAATGTAATTGGTACTAGGGCCCAGTAATATAATGTAATTGGTACTAGGGCCCAGTAATGTGTAAAGATTAAATCTCTATACGACCTAAATGGACAGTTAACTACTCAAACACAAGTGACTCAACAATTGGTAGTGTCTTTTTTAATAGTAAATTCCTGCAATGAATGACGGACAGTCTACAATCTAGCACAACAGAGTAGTAATGACTGTCCCTCTATATACAACCCCACAGAGTAGTAATGACTGTCCCTCTATATACAACCCCACAGAGTAGTAATGACTGTCCCTCTATATACAACCCCACAGAGTAGTAATGACTGTCCCTCTATATACAACCCCACAGAGTAGTAATGACTGTCCCTCTATATACAACCCCACAGAGTAGTAATGACTGTCCCTCTATATACAACCCCACAGAGTAGTAATGACTGTCCCTCTATATACAACCCCACAGAGTAGTAATGACTGTCCCTCTATATACAACCCCACCAGACAGAGTAGTAATGACTGTCCCTCTATATACAACCCCACCAGACAGAGTAGTAATGACTGTCCCTCTATATACAACCCCACAGAGTAGTAATGACTGTCCCTCTATATACAACCCCACAGTCCCTCTATATACAACCCCACCAGACAGAGTAGTAGTAGTAATGACTGTCCCTCTATATACAACCCCATGATAGGATGAGAATGATATACACAGAGAAAAAACACCTCAGCTCTACCTCTCTCCTCCTTCTCCCTCCTTTCTCTCTTCTCGTCTCCCCTTATCACTCTCCTCCTTCTCCCTCCTTTCTCTCTTCTCATCTCCCCTTATCACTCTCCTACCCCTCTCCTCCTTCTCCCTCCTTTCTCTCTTCTCATCTCCCCTTATCACTCCCTCCATCTCTATCTCTCTCTGCAGTGTGTTTCCCTCTCTACTCTCTCCGGCTGTGAGTAACATTGTTGACACGACAAACGATAACAAACAGACTAGCTGGAGACAAACTGCTGGACCAGGATCCAGGCTGTTATATAAACCCTCTCCTCTTCTCTCCTTTCTCCTCTGCTCTCCTCTCTTTGTCCCCCTCTCTTCTCCTCTCTCCTCCTCCTCTCTCCTCTGCCCTCCTCTCTCCTCTACCCTCCTCTCTCCTCTCCCCTACCCTCTACACCCTCCTCTCTCCTCCTTTCTCTCCTCCTCTGCCCTCCTCCGCTCTCCTCATCTACCCTCCTCTCTCCTCTCCCCTACCCTCTACTACCCTCCTCTCTCCTCCTTTCTCTCCTCCTCTGCCCTCCTCCACTCTCCTCCTCTACCCTCCTCTCTCCTCATCTCTCCTCTCCTCTTCCCTCCTCCTCTCCTCTGCCCTCTTCTCTCCTCTCCTCTGCGCTCCTCTCTCCTCCCCTCTTCCCTCCTCTCTCCTATCCTCTTCTCTCCTCTCCTCCTCGCCTCTTTGCTCCTCTCTCCTCTCCTCTTCTCTCCTCTTCCCTCCTCTCTCCTCTCCTCCTCTCCTCTGCCCTCCTCTCTCCTCTCCTCTTCCCTCCTCTCTCCTCTTCTCTCCTCTCCTCTTCCCTCCTCTCCTCTCCTCTTCTCTCCTCTTCCCTCCTATTTCCTCTCCTCTCCTCCTGTCCTCTGCCCTCGTCTCTCCTCTCCTCTGCCCTCGTCCTCTCCTCTCCTCTCCTCTCCTCTCCTCTCCTCTCCTCTCCTCTCCTCTCCTCTCCTCTCCTCTCCTCTGCCCTCCTCTCTCCTCTCCTCTCTCCTCTCCTCTCCCCTCCTCTCTCCTCTGCCCTCCTCTCTCCCCTCCTCTGCCCTCCACTCCTCTTCCCTCCTCTCTCCTCTCCTCTTCTCTCCTCTTCCCTCGTCTCTCCTCTCCTCTTCCCTCCTCTCTCCTCTCCTCTCCTCTTCCCTCCTCTCTCCTCTCCTCTTCCCTCCTCTCTCCTCTCCTCATCCCTCCTCTCTCCTCTCCTCCTCTCCTCTTCCCTCCTCTCTCCTCTCCTCTTCCCTCCTCTCTCCTCTCCTCTTCCCTCCTCTCTCCTCTCCTCCTCTCCTCTTCCCTCCTCTCTCCTCTCCTCTTCCCTCCTCTCTCCTCTCTTCCTCTCCTCTTCCCTCCTCTCTCCTCTCCTCCTCTCTCTTCTCTTTCAAGGAATGTAAGACATGTTGCCTGTGAACAACACATTATAACTATAGGGCTTTTCCGAGTGCTTTCAGCTATTGTCTGTTGAGATAAAGTTCTTTAATAGAATCCCTGTTGTGTCTCTGGTCTCAGCTGGCCACTAATAGTAGTAGTTCTGGTTTGTTGACCTTGGAAGACAGAGACAGAGTGACGCTACTGTGAAAGTTAATAGAAGATGTTATAACACACTGGCTGTCCCAAATGGCACCCTATTCCCCCATAGAGCTCTGGTCAAAAGAAGTGCACTATGTAGGGAATAGGGTGCCTTGTGCCCATAGGACTCAAAAGAAGTGAAATAAATATAACCCTTTAAACAGAACCACTCCAGAACCCTTTAAATAGAACCTTTTAAACAGAACCACTCCAGAACCCTTTAAATAGAACCCATTAAACAGGTGTGTGTGTGTAAATGGGGTGGGGAGGTGTGTGTGTGTGTGTGTGTAAATGGGGTGGGGAGGTGTGTGTGTGTGTGTGTAATTGGGGTGGGGAGGTGTGTGTGTGTGTGTGTGTAAATGGGGTGGGGAGGTGTGTGTGTGTGTGTGTGTGTAATTGGGGTGGGGAGGTGTGTGTGTGTGTGTAAATGGGGTGGGGAGATGTGTGTGTGTGTAATTGGGGTGGGGAGGTGTGTGTGTGTGTGTAATTGGGGTGGGGAGGTGTGTGTGTGTGTGTGTAATTAGGGTGGGGAGGTGTGTGTGTGTGTGTGTGTAAATGGGGGGGTGGGGAGGTGACTCTCTCACACAGAAGGTTGGGGGTCAAGAAGAATCTGCATGAGAAGTGTTAGACATACTGTATCCTGTTGAAACGGGCTTCAAATTTGACGTTTTATTAGTCTCATGTACTCGATACGCATGGTATACATCATCCAACAGGCGTCATGGGAGACGTGAGGGTGGGGGGGGGGGGGGGGACTGGGGGAGGAAGAAGAAGAAGAAGGTTGGGGGTCATGGGGGAGGTGAGGTGGGAGGAAGAAGGTTGGGGGTCATGGGGAGGTGAGATGGGAGGAAGAAGGTTGGGGGTCATGGCGGAGGTGAGGGGGGAAGAAGGTTGGGGGTCATGAGAGACGTGAGGGGGGAAGAAGAAGGTTGGAGGTCATGGGAGATGAGAGGGGGGAGGAAGAAGGTTAGGGGTAATGGGGGAGGTGAGGTAGGAGGAAGGTTGGAGGTCATGGGGAGGTGAGGTGCGAGGAAGGTTGGAGGTCATGGGAGATGAGAGGGGGGAGGAAGAAGGTTGGGGGTAATGGGGGAGGTGAGATGGGAGGAAGAAGGTTGGGGGTCATGGGGGAGGTGAGGGGGGAAGAAGGTTGGGGGTCATGAGAGACGTGAGGGGAAGAAGAAGAAGGTTGGAGGTCATGGGAGATGAGAGGGGGGAGGAAGAAGGTTAGGGGTAATGGGGGAGGTGAGGTAGGAGGAAGGTTGGAGGTCATGGGGAGGTGAGGTGCGAGGAAGGTTGGAGGTCATGGGAGATGAGAGGGGGGAGGAAGAAGGTTGGGGGTAATGGGGGAGGTGAGGTAGGAGGAAGGTTGGAGGTCATGGGGAGGTGAGGTGCGAGGAAGGTTGGAGGTCATGGGAGATGAGAGGGGGGAGGAAGAAGGTTGGGGGTAATGGGGGAGGTGAGATGGGAGGAAGAAGGTTGGGGGTCATAGGGGAGGTGAGGGGGGAAGAAGGTTGGGGGTCATGAGAGACGTGAGGGGAAGAAGAAGAAGGTTGGAGGTCATGGGAGATGAGAGGGGGGAGGAAGAAGGTTAGGGGTAATGGGGGAGGTGAGGTAGGAGGAAGGTTGGAGGTCATGGGGAGGTGAGGTGCGAGGAAGGTTGGAGGTCATGGGAGATGAGAGGGGGGAGGAAGAAGGTTGGGGGTAATGGGGGAGGTGAGGTAGGAGGAAGGTTGGAGGTCATGGGGAGGTGAGGTGCGAGGAAGGTTGGAGGTCATTGGAGATGAGAGGGGGGAGGAAGAAGGTTGGGGGTAATGGGGGAGGTGAGGTAGGAGGAAGATTGGAGGTCATGGGGGAGGTGAGGTGGGAGGAAGGTTGGAGGTCATGGGAGACGAGAGGGGGGAGGAAGAAGGTTGGGGGTCATGGGGAAGGTGAGGTGGGAGGAAGAAGGTTGGGGGTCATGGGGGAGGTGAGGTGGGAGGAAGAAGGTTGGGGGTCATGGGGGAGGTGAGGTGGGAGGAAGAAGGTTGGGGGTCGGTCATGGGGGAGGTGAGGTGGGAGGAAGAAGGTTGGGGGTCATGGTGGGGGGTGAGGTGGGAGGAAGGTTGGAGGTCATGGGGGAGGTGAGGGGGGAGGAAGAAGGTTGGGGGTCATGGGGGAGGTGAGGTGGGAGGAAGTTTGGGGGTAATGGGGGAGGTGGGGTGGGAGGAAGGTTGGAGGTCATGGGGGAGGTGAGGTGGGAGGAAGGTTGGAGGTCATGGGGGAGGTGAGGTGGGAGGAAGGTTGGAGGTCATGGGGGAGATGAGGGGGGAGGAAGAAGGTTGGGGGTCATGGGGGAGGTGAGCGGGGAGGAAGAAGGTTGGGGGTCCATCAGGCAGCGGGCCACTCCAGAGAAGGACCTTGTTATTGGGCTGCTGTCTTGAAGAAACGTGGAGGTAAATGGATGCCCTCCCTCGTCTCCTCCACCCCTCGTCTCCTCCACCCCTCGTCTCCTCCACCGCTCGTCTCCTCCACCGCTCGTCTCCTCCACCCCTCGTCTCCTCCACCCCTCGTCTCCTCCACCCCTCCTCTCCTCCACCGCTTGTCTCCTCCACCGCTCGTCTCCTCCACCCCTCGTCTCCTCCACCACTCGTCTCCTCCACCCCTCGCCTCCTCCACCCCTCACCTCCTCCACCCCTCTTGTCCTCCACTGCTCGCCTCCTCCACCCCTCGTCTCCTCCACCGCTCGCCTCCTCCACCCCTCGTCTCCTCCACCGCTCGCCTCCTCCACCGCTCGCCTCCTCCACCCCTCGTCTCCTCCACCGCTCGCCTCCTCCACCCCTCGTCTCCTCCACCCCTCGTCTCCTCCACCGCTCGCCTCCTCCATCCCTCGTCTCCTCCACCGCTCGCCTCCTCCACCCCTCGTCTCCTCCACCGCTCGCCTCCTCCATCCCTCGTCTCCTCCATCCCTCGTCTCCTCCACCGCTCGTCTCCTCCAACGCTCGTCTCCTCCACCGCTCGTCTCCTCCACCCCTCGTCTCCTCCACCCCTCGTCTCCTCCACCACTCGTCTCCTCCACCACTCGTCTCCTCCACCACTCCATTCCCAATGCACAAATTTCCATTTTAGCTTGTTTCCAAGGGAACTGGCCTTCAATAGCACGAAGAACAGAAGGCCTTTCTGGGTTACAGGCTGAATTACACTCTACAGAAGACTGTCTGGGTTACACTCTACAGAAGGCTGGCTGGATTACACTCTATAGAAGACTGGCTGGGTTACACTCTACAGAAGGCTGGCTGGACTACACTCTATAGAAGACTGGCTGGATTACTCTCTACAGAAGACTGGCTGGATTACACTCTACAGAAGACTGGCTGGATTACACTCTACAGAAGACTGGCTGGATTACACTCTACAGAAGACTGGCTGGATTACACTCTACAGAAAACTGGCTGGATTACACTCTACAGAAGACTGGCTGGATTACACTCTACAGAAGACTGTCTGGATTACACTCTACAGAAGACTGGCTGGATTACACTCTACAGAAGACTGGCTGGATTACACTCTACAGAAGACTGGCTGGATTACACTCTACAGAAGACTGTCTGGATTACACTCTACAGAAGACTGACTGGATTACACTCTACAGAAGACTGTCTGGATTACACTCTACAGAAGACTGGCTGGATTACACTCTACAGAAGACTGGCTGGATTACACTCGACAGAAGACTGGCTGGATTTACACTTTACAGAAGACTGGCTGGATTACACTCTACAGAAGACTGGCTGGATTACACTCTACAGAAGACTGGCTGGATTTACACTTTACAGAAGACTGGCTGGATTACACTCTACAGAAGACTGGCTGGATTACACTCTACAGAAGACTGGCTGGATTTCACTCTACATAAGACTGGCTGGATTACACTCTACAGAAGACTGTCTGGATTTACACTTTACAGAAGACTGGCTGGATTACACTCTACAGAAGACTGTCTGGATTACACTCTACAGAAGACTGGCTGGATTACACTCTACATAAGACTGGCTGGATTACACTCTACAGAAGACTGGCTGGATTACACTCTACAGAAAACTGGCTGGATTACACTCTACAGAATACTGTCTGGATTACACTCTACAGAAGACTGGCTGGATTACACTCTACAGAAGACTGGCTGGATTACACTCTACAGAAGACTGGCTGGATTACACTCTACAGAAGACTATCTGGATTACACTCTACAGAAGACTGGCTGGATTACACTCTACAGAAGACTGTCTGGATTACACTCTACAGAAGACTGGCCGGATTACACTCTACAGAAGACTGGCTGGATTACACTCAACAGAAGACTGGCTGGATTTACACTTTACAGAAGACTGGCTGGATTACACTCTACAGAAGACTGGCTGGATTACACTCTACAGAAGACTGGCTGGATTTACACTTTACAGAAGACTGGCTGGATTACACTCTACAGAAGACTGGCTGGATTACACTCTACAGAAAACTGGCTGGATTTCACTCTACAGAAGACTGGCTGGATTACACTCTACAGAAGACTGGCTGGATTTACACTTTACAGAAGACTGGCTGGATTACACTCTACAGAAGACTGTCTGGATTACACTCTACAGAAGACTGGCTGGATTACACTCTACATAAGACTGGCTGGATTACACTCTACAGAAGACTGGCTGGATTACACTCTACAGAAAACTGGCTGGATTACACTCTACAGAATACTGGCTGGATTACACTCTACAGAAGACTGGCTGGATTACACTCTACAGAAGACTGGCTGGATTACACTCTACAGAAGACTGGCTGGATTACACTCTACAGAAGACTGTCTGGATTACACTCTACAGAAGACTGGCTGGATTACACTCTACAGAAGACTGGCTGGATTACACTCGACAGAAGACTGGCTGGATTTACACTTTACAGAAGACTGGCTGGATTACACTCTACAGAAGACTGGCTGGATTACACTCTACAGAAGACTGGCTGGATTTACACTTTACAGAAGACTGGCTGGATTACACTCTACAGAAGACTGGCTGGATTACACTCTACAGAAGACTGGCTGGATTTCACTCTACAGAAGACTGGCTGGATTACACTCTACAGAAGACTGGCTGGATTTACACTTTACAGAAGACTGGCTGGATTACACTCTACAGAAGACTGTCTGGATTACACTCTACAGAAGACTGGCTGGATTACACTCTACATAAGACTGGCTGGATTACACTCTACAGAAGACTGGCTGGATTACACTCTACAGAAAACTGGCTGGATTACACTCTACAGAATACTGTCTGGATTACACTCTACAGAAGACTGGCTGGATTACACTCTACAGAAGACTGGCTGGATTACACTCTACAGAAGACTGGCTGGATTACACTCTACAGAAGACTATCTGGATTACACTCTACAGAAGACTGGCTGGATTACACTCTACAGAAGACTGTCTGGATTACACTCTACAGAAGACTGGCCGGATTATACTCTACAGAAGACTGGCTGGATTACACTCAACAGAAGACTGGCTGGATTTACACTTGGCTGGATTACACTCTACAGAAGACTGGCTGGATTACACTCTACAGAAGACTGGCTGGATTTACACTTTACAGAAGACTGGTTGGATTACACTCTACAGAAGACTGGCTGGATTACACTCTACAGAAAACTGGCTGGATTTCACTCTACAGAAGACTGGCTGGATTACACTCTACAGAAGACTGGCTGGATTTACACTTTACAGAAGACTGGCTGGATTACACTCTACAGAAGACTGTCTGGATTACACTCTACAGAAGACTGGCTGGATTACACTCTACATAAGACTGGCTGGATTACACTCTACAGAAGACTGGCTGGATTACACTCTACAGAAAACTGGCTGGATTACACTCTACAGAATACTGTCTGGATTACACTCTACAGAAGACTGGCTGGATTACACTCTACAGAAGACTGGCTGGATTACACTCTACAGAAGACTGGCTGGATTACACTCTACAGAAAAGAGAGGAGAGGGTCAGTAAAACCCAGAACTGACCTGGTTGATGAGGAGAGGGTCAGTAAAACCCAGATCTGACCTGGTTGATGAGGAGAGAGGAGATGGTCAGTAAAACCCAGAGCTGACCTGGTTGATGAGGAGAGAGGAGAGGGCCAGTAAAACCCAGATCTGACCTGGTTGATGAGGAGAGAGTCAGTAAAACCCAGACCTTACCTAGTTGATGAGGAGAGGGTCAGTAAAACCCAGATCTGACCTGGTTGATGAGGAGAGAGGAGAGGGTCAGTAAAACTCAGAACTGACCTGGTTGATGCGGAGAGAGGAGAGGGTCAGTAAAACCCAGATCTGACCTGGATGATGAGGAGAGGGTCATGAAAACCCAAAGCTGACCTGGTTTATGAGGAGAGAGGAGAGGGACAGTAAAACCCAGATCTGACCTGGTTGATGAGGAGAGGGTCAGTAAAACCCAGATCTGACCTGGTTGATGAGGAGATGAGAGGGTCAGTAAAACCCAGAACTGACCTGGTTGATGAGGAGATGAGAGGGTCAGTAAAACCCAGAACTGACCTGGTTGATGAGGAGATGAGAGGGTCAGTAAAACCCAGATCTGACCTGGTTGATGAGGAGAGAGGAGAGGGTCAGTAAAACCCAGATCTGACCTGGTTGATGAGGAGAGGGTCATTAAAACCCAGAACTGACCTGGTTGATGAGGAGAGTTGGGAGGGTCAGTAAATCCCATATCTGACCTGGATGAGTAGGAGAGGGTCATTAAAACCCAGAACTGACCTGGTTGATGAGGAGAATGGAGAGGGTCAGTAAAACCCAGAACTGACCTGGTTGATGAGGAGAGGGTCAGTAAAACCCAGATCTGGCCTGGTTGATGAGGAGAGGGTCAGTAAAACCCAGAACTGACCTGGTTGATGAGGAGAGGGTCAGTAAAACCCAGATATGACCTGGTTGATGAGGAGAGTGGGGAGGGTCAGTAAAACCCATATCTGACCTGGATGAGGAGGAGAGGGTCATTAAAACCTAGAATTGACCTGGTTGATGAGGAGAGTGGAGAAGGTCAGTAAAACCCAGATCTGACCTGGTTGATGAGGAGAGGGTCATTAAAACCCAGAACTGACCTGGTTGATGAGGAGAGTGGGGAGGGTCAGTAAAACCCATATCTGACCTGGATGAGGAGGAGACGGTCATTAAAACCCAGAACTGACCTGGTTGATGCGGAGAGAGGAGAGGGTCAGTAAAACCCAGATCTGACCTGGATGATGAGGAGAGGGTCATGAAAACCCAAAGCTGACCTGGTTTATGAGGAGAGAGGAGAGGGACAGTAAAACCCAGATCTGACCTGGTTGATGAGGAGAGGGTCAGTAAAACCCAGATCTGACCTGGTTGATGAGGAGATGAGAGGGTCAGTAAAACCCAGAACTGACCTGGTTGATGAGGAGATGAGAGGGTCAGTAAAACCCAGAACTGACCTGGTTGATGAGGAGATGAGAGGGTCAGTAAAACCCAGATCTGACCTGGTTGATGAGGAGAGAGGAGAGGGTCAGTAAAACCCAGATCTGACCTGGTTGATGAGGAGAGGGTCATTAAAACCCAGAACTGACCTGGTTGATGAGGAGAGTGGGGAGGGTCAGTAAATCCCATATCTGACCTGGATGAGTAGGAGAGGGTCATTAAAACCCAGAACTGACCTGGTTGATGAGGAGAATGGAGAGGGTCAGTAAAACCCAGAACTGACCTGGTTGATGAGGAGAGGGTCAGTAAAACCCAGATCTGGCCTGGTTGATGAGGAGAGGGTCAGTAAAACCCAGAACTGACCTGGTTGATGAGGAGAGGGTCAGTAAAACCCAGATATGACCTGGTTGATGAGGAGAGTGGGGAGGGTCAGTAAAACCCATATCTGACCTGGATGAGGAGGAGAGGGTCATTAAAACCCAGAACTGACCTGGTTGATGAGGAGAGGGTCATTAAAACCCAGAACTGACCTGGTTGATGAGGAGAGTGGGGAGGGTCAGTAAAACCCATATCTGACCTGGATGAGGAGGAGACGGTCATTAAAACCCAGAACTGACCTGGTTGATGAGGAGAGTGGAGAGGTTCAGTAAAACCCAGAACTGACCTGGTTGATGAGGAGAGGGTCAGTAAAACCCAGATCTGGCCTGGTTGATGAGGAGAGGGTCAGTAAAACCCAGAAC